>NC_056728.1:230411755-230481755 GCF_019279795.1 Protopterus annectens | reverse complement strand
AATCACACCAACAACTCTTGTAGAACTTTAGTGCTTTCGTCTTATTTATTATCAAGACTTCTTCAGAAAGACATGTTTCATAAACATGTCTTTCTGAAGAAGTCTTGATAATAAATAAGACGAAAGCGCTTATGTTCTACAAGAGTTGTTGGTGATTTACTATTTTTTGAATGCTTTATTGTCAAGTTCAGTTCTTAGTATATATATATATATATATATATATATATATATATATATAAAGATGTGTGTGTGTGTATGTATATATATATATATATATATATATATATATATATATATATATATATATATAAACATAGACATACACACACACACACACACACACACACACCTTGTTTGCAAATTTTGACAACGGAATTAACTTAGTGCTACACACTGTGAAATTCTTTGTAGTGGCTCCTTTAAGATGATGTTTCATTTCCTGGGGGGTTGGCAGTCATGTGATTGAAGACAAAGCTTTAAAATGTGTGTGCACTTCCAGCAATGTTTCTCTGATGAGGTTCATGTATTTTGTGAATGAAAGCACTTCTCACATATTTTTAATCAGTTGTTTATTACAAAAAGTTTCTGGATTAAATTTATTCTGGAGTTTATCTGCAGCAGTTTGTTCACCTACGCCTTTTATTTGTGTAGAAATAAAATAAACTATTGTCTTCTGTCTTCACAGAACTGAATGTCTAGACTAATGCTTATTTTAAGCTATAGACAAAAACAAGGGTTTTTAAGCAAATAGGCTTAAAAAGAGAAAATAATGAAAAGTATAAAAGGGGAAGTTTTCTTGCATTTGCAAAGTTACTGGCAGTTTTTTTCCCCATGCTGTAGACAAGGAGTCTGCAGGTTTCAAAATGCTAATTTTGAGAGGTCTAAACAATGTGCTGAGTAAAATCTACAAGTATTATTTCTTGCATTTGCAAAGTTATTTTAGTTAGAGGTGAGTACTTTACATGTCCAATTGATTAATCATGAGAGGTTTGAACAGTGTGTTATTGGGTGAAATCTACAAGGTACAATGAAATTAACTCTTAAACTTACATCGTCATATGGTCCACTGAAAAACAGTTGAAGTTTGAAACTGAGAAGTGAATAAGTTATACAGGTAGTTGCTTCACCAATAGCATTAGTATTTAAAAAGAAAGAGGAACAACTGCAGAGTACTAAAGGTAAAATAAGGGATCATTTGAATGATTTGTATGAATTTAGAAATATTTTGCAAAAAATGTTAGCACGATAACATAAGCAATAGAAAGTAAAAATAGTTGTATGTAAATTTAAGGAACCTTTGAAAAAACTAGGCATCGATTCAATAAAGGAAATGGGTGGATTGGAAAAATGGCAGTGTTTCAAAATGGCATGTGTGAAGACTGTAGAACAGATATACAGCTAAACCTCGTTTGGATATAAGGTGCATAAGGAAGGCTGGTGGTGAAATGCAGAAGTCTAGAAAGTTATCAAAAGAAAGGAATAGTGTAGGAAGAAGTGGGACATAGGAAATGAGGACCACCATAAGAAGGAATACTAGGTGGCTAATACAGAGGCAGAGAGAGCAGTCATTATGCAGAAGAAAATTTTGTCAGAGAAACTTTCAGATTCTGAAAAGTGACTCAGCAGGAACCACAAATAAACTCAGATAGCAAGGCAAAGACAGAAAGATAAAGAAGACAGTCATTTGGTCATCGTTTATATGGGATGCCAGTAATAATCTCACCATCCCAGTGGGCACCAAAGACAGATGGAAAGACTACTTCCAGCAGCTTCTGAATGAAGAAAAACCCACAGAAGCTGTATTGCTCAACCCACATCTTACAATGAAAGAGGAATTAGAACCCAACCTAAAAGAAGTAAGAACTTATTAAGGAAAATAAAATCAGGCAAAGCTGCCAGCTCAAATGGTCACTAAAGATAAAGTCAAAATGCTAATTAAGTTAGGGGAGAAATAGGTTCATAGGTTCATACTAGGCTATCTGCACTAGGGCATTTATAAGCCTAGCCAGAGTTGTGTGGCTTTCACCACCCCTTAGGTTGAAGAATACTATACCCATTAGTTTGCCGTGCCTCTGTTCAGCAGTGATACAGAGATGATCCCTGGGGTAAACCTACGATCTCCCATCCACTGGTCAAGATTCCTCTTGAACAGAGCCAGCGAGGTGCTCTGTCTCACATGGACTGGGATTCTGTTCCACAGCATAGGGAGTCTCTGGGTGATGAATCTGTCCCTCCAGCACGTCCTATTTATATCCGTGTTGAGGTTTAAGTCTCTTGCTCTTGTGGCTCTGGTGGATTTGGATTTTTTGAGGTGGAGCATGTCCATTAATTCCGGGTTGGACATGGCCTTGTATGTCATGCACAGGTCACCTCTGAGCAGATGGTATGTGACTGAATAGAGCTGGAGTTTCTTCAGTCGGGCAGCATATCGCATATTTTTGAGCCCCTTTATCCTTTTGGTGAGGAACTTTTGGGGTCTTTCCAATTGCTGCAGGTGTCGGGTAAGATACATTCCGAATGGGGCATTGTACTCAATCATTGGTCTGATAAGTGAAGAGTACAGGGGAACAATGACCTCCCTTGATCTGGATGTGAATCCCTTCATAATCAGGTGGGCAATGTAGAAGGTCCTCCTAACCACTTTGGCAATGTGAGTGTCAAAAGAAAGGTTACTGTCAACTTGGGTCCCCAGGTCCCTGATAACCTCTTCTGTGCTTAATGGATTGCCACCTATGTGGTAACTTGGGGTTACCTTGTTTTTACCAAAGGGTATGACTATACATTTTTTGGAGTTTAGCTTAAGGCCATGGCTCTGGCACCAGTTATTCGTTTCTATGAGACCTCTCTGAAGGATATCTGTGTCTGATGGATTTTCAACTATGGCGCCCAGTTTGCAGTCATCTGCAAACTTTGTCAGCCACAATCCTCCTATGTTTGCCTGCACTTCTGAAAAGTAGATGCTGAACAAGAGGGGGCCCAGGACTGAGCCCTGTGGGACACCGCTTGTGACCGCGTTGGAGTCTGACATGGCACCAGCAACTCTAACCCTGTGGGTTCTGTCCTTGAGCCAGTTTGCAACCCATCTTGTGACATATGGGTTTACATTTAAGCTGGTGAGCTTTTCTATGATACCCGAGTGGGGTATTGTGTCAAAAGCTTTTGCAAGGTCAAGGTAGGCTGTGTGAACTGCCTTACCCTCATCAATGGCCTTGGTGACTGTTTCAAAAAAGTCGACCAAGTTCAAGAGGCATGATCTGCCCTTGACAAAGCCGAATTGGGTAGGATCCAATGTCTGTAGGTCCCCTATGTCTTTATTTATGAGTTCTATTATGATCCTCTCCATAGCTTTGCAGACCAGGCTTGTTAAGCTTATGGGGCGTAATTACCAGGGTCCGTGAGAAGCACCGCCTTTGTGGAGTGGGACCACAGTTGCCGTCGCCACTCTTTGGGCATGATCCTGTGGTAAGGCTAAGATTAAACAGCAGCCTTATGTGTGGGTTTAGTTCCTCATTGAGTTCATGTAGCACACAGCCGGGGACACCATCCGGTCCCATTGATGCTGTGTTTTTAGCTTTAGAGAGAGCAGCTCTCACCTGGGCATTTGAGATGATTGGGAGGCTACACTCTGCTGGGATAGATATTTCTCCTTTTGGGGAGGGAGGGAGAAATTTTCACTGAACCTGTCTGCCAGTATGTTTGCAATGTCTGTGGGTTCAGTGATTTTTGTATCATTTTGGACTAATTCTGCATATCTGGGAGTTTCCACCCAGATTTCTAACATAGCTAAAGAAGGCCTTATGATTGTCTTTTGAGTCCTTGGCGATTTTTCTCTCAAAGTTGGCCTTGGATGATTTTATGAGTGATCGTAGTTTTTACTAGTATTGATCAGAGATGTCTTCCCTTTTAGGGATTTTGCTCTATCTTGTAGTAGCTTTCTCCTCTTGTTGTAAAGTTTGTTTATGGCTGGGGTCCACCAGATCGGGCACTTGCCTTTGGTGGAAAGGGTCTTGATTTTATTTGGGATTGCTTGATCCATGCAATCCTGGAGGTGCTCGTAGAAAGCATTTGTAAGGGATTCAGCAGCGTGGGTTGTGGTTTCCAATGGCTCAGGGGCCTTGAAGGATACCACGCCAGTCTTAAGAAGTGTGAAGTTGGCTTTTGAGAAGTTCTTCACTGTGGTCTTTTTTGTTGGGGGTGGGGGCGGGATGTAGATCTCCAGTGAGATTAGTTTATGGTCTGATCTCACCAATGAGGGATATACTTCCGGTGTGGAGCATTTTGTCCCCATGTTTGTGATGATCAGGTCTAGTATATTTTCACCTCTTGTGGGAATGGTGACAAGTTGTTCCATAGCATTTGAGTTTATGAACTCCAGGAACCTTTGGGCTAGGGTATTAGGGCTTGAGTAATGTTCCCAGTCTATGTTTGGGTAGTTGAAGTCACCCAATATGATGGTGTTTGGAGAGACATTTATACTCTCCAGTGTCTTATGACTATTGAGGTTACTCATTGCAGTATGGAGGCAAAAATGTATCCCAAATTAATGGAGAATATGCATTCTGGTGCCAGTATACAAGAATGAAAGAGAAATTCAGAACTGTGGCAGTACAAAGATGTCATATTCCTGTCACACAGCATGTGAAAGTGCTAGATGACTTATAAATGAATGCATAGAGTAGAAGAAAGTAAGAAGGGAGAAGAACAATTCAGATTCAGATCAAGATGCAGCAAAAAAATGAACCAATGTTTCCAGGGAGATAGGCCAATAGCCATAAAGATGATAGAGTAGACTTTTGAGGATAAGAAATAAATTATGTATTGTTACTATTATGCAAAAAGCCCAGAATTTCCAGACACAAGATATACAAAACGATTAAGAGAGAAATTAAAGGAAAGAAAAATACTTGCAAAAGAAAAATTGTCAGAAGCCTCAAATAAAAATTTGTGTTCATCAATACAACAGGTTTGTGAAAAACAACATATAGACCAAGAAACATTGATCTGTTTGAATAAAGAAGCATCTGAGGAAGTGCAAATATATAAACCAACAAAACCTAAAGATTTCTGAAAAGTATAAAAAAGAAATATGTACATGGGAAAGAAAAAGATTTAATATGGTGTAAGATCTATGCAAAAGAGAACGCAAAACAAATCAATACAAAAAGAGCAGCACCAAAGATATTTGAAGAGAAATACAGGCAGAGGAATCCAGACATGGAAAACTTTACAATACAAAAAATAAAACAGAGGAAAAGTAGACAAGGATATTAGTAATGGAGAAGTTAAAGAAATGAAAAATGAGATTATGGAGTACCTGCGAAGTGAAGGATTCAGTGTAGAAAATCTAATTCAGAATGCACCACAACAGGATAGAGCAATGGACATCCAAATTAATGGGAAACCAGTGGAACAGAAAGCAATTGGTCAGGTGTCATATGGAGATATTTTGGAGCCTTCCACAGGAAACTAGTATAAATGTTCACTTGAAGCTGGACAGCAAGGGAAGGAACAGGAAACTGTGGAAACTCTGACGTAGTCAATGTTCAGGAGTGATAGGCCAGTGAGTTCCCATATGACTGAGCAACAGATAGCGCAGGATAAAATTGAAGAGAATGTGCCACAGGAAAATGTTATAGCACTTTCTATAGAATGGCCACAGAAAACAGAAAACAAAAAATGTGCCCTCAGTTTAGAAGAAAATGAGCTAAGAGAAGAGTTGCTTGATTTAATAGGGATAGATAGACATATTACGATCAATGAAAGAAATAGACTGCAGAAGGTCAATAAAATCCAAAAAGTCAGAAGTTTGATAAAACAAATGAACACATTAGTTAGGACTGTCCATAGAGATCCATGCAATATAACAGAAGTAAGCAGGATATATTACAGTGCAGATAAATTATTAAATGATAAAGTTCTACTACAAGAGCACAGGGTAGTGAGGGAAAGGAAGGGGAAAATTTGAATACCATTATGGAACTATCAAATAGAGAAAACTATAAAGCAATTAAGACAGTATCACTGTTAGAAGAGTATAGAAGTGGGAGCAGATCAACAAAAATACTTAGAAATATAGACATGGTAAAAGCAATGCACAATATTAGAAGAGATCAGGATCTATCATGCACTATTGCAAATAAACTAAAACTCTCAGCACAGGTGAAAAAACTTAGAAGATACACAGATAAATATAAAGGAAAAGTACAACATAAGCAATTTATTGATGACCCAAAAAAGCTTTACGGAGAACTGAGAAACAATGTAAAATGAATTGAAAGACCACCAAAAAAAAAAAGAATAAATAAATATGTTTTGGAGAAGTATTTATGAAGATACTGTGTAACATAAAGATGCTAAATGGATAGAAGAAGTAAAAGAAAGAATAAGAAGTTTAAAGGTACTGGATATGAATGGGGTGTAGTAACAGCCAGAGAGATTGAAACAAAGTTAAGGAAAGCCTCTAATTGGAAAACCCCAGGCCCAGATGCAGTACCTAAATTAACATCTTTGCACAAAGATGTAGCCATGACTAAGAACTATTTATATAAGCACTCCAAACAGACACCAACTAGGCTAACAACAAAAAACTATACTCCTACTTAAAAGTGAACCTGCAAGCTACCCTAAAAATTATAGCCCAATAACTTGCCTTCCAACGGATTCACTTCAGAAGCTCGAAATACTGAAATCTCGAATTTCAGTATCTCAAGCCCAAGAAGTTGAATCCACAAAACAACAAAAACTGAAAACTGCGAAATTCAAAACCTCGAATACTGGATGTTTTGAAGTTCGCGGTTTTATTACATACACACATACACCATCCACCACACAAACACACAATCACTCTACTACATGAAAGCAGGGGGGCAAGCCCCCCTGCATCTCCACAGCCCACAACCCCCTACTTAAATATTCTCACTCTGAGGTCGCACTACATACAAACGCACACAAAACACCACCACACAAGCTACTTTCTCTTTGCACACACACATCACAGCAACAAAACACACTGACAAACACCACAACCCCTACTCAAACCCCTTAACACACACACACACACACACACACACACACACACACACACACACACACACACACACACACACACACACACTTACCTGAATACATGACCATAGCGGAACATTAGAAGCGTGAAATTCAAAAACTCCAGTAATCATGGCTTTGAATTTCGCACTTCTAAACCTTCGCTATTATGTGGATTCGGCTTCTTGGGCTCGAGATACTGAAATTCGAGATTTCAGTATTTCGAGCTTCTGAAGTGAACCCCTTCAGACACATATAAACTATATATTGAAATTGATGCCAACAGAGTTTATAGTCACTTAGAAGAAAACTCAGTTAAAGCAATAAAACAAAAGGGCAATAAAAGAAAGTCATACGGAACAAAGGATCATTTGTTGTTAAATAAAGTCATAGTGGAAAACTGTAAAAAGGGGAAGAATCTAAGTATGGTGTGGATTGACAACAAAAAAGCAATTGATAGCATCCCACATTCATGGATAAAAGAGTGCTTAGAAATGTATAAGATACTGCACTGATCAACTACATTACAGTGACCATGAAACAGTGGCAGACCACTTCACAATGGAGACATGATTAAGGGCAAATTATTATCCCAAGGATAAAAATTCAAAGGGGGAGTGACTCTGTCACCATTGCTATTCTGTACCGCCCTTAACCCATTAAGCAGTATACATAACAGCTTAGGCCATGGCTATAATTTGGCTCCTACAAAACAACAGAGTGTAAAGACTTTTCATCTTCTCTTTGTCAATGATTTAAAACTGTATACCTCATCAGATGAGGAACTGAAAGCACAACTGCAAGTTGTCAAAACTTTTCCAGATGATAAAAGAATGCCATTTGGTCTTGATAAATGTGCAAAAGCAACCTTTAAAACAGGAAAACTGCAGCACCAAGAAAACATCAATTTGGGACAAGAATTGATATAAAAGAACTTGAGCAAGAGGGAGTGCATAAATATTTGGGAATTGATGAAGGATCAACAATAAAACATGAACAAATGTGAATAAAACTTAATAAGGAATACTTTAGAATATTTAAATTAATAGTGAAAACAGTGTTGACATCTAGAAACAAAATTCAAGCTATAAACCAATTTGCTCTTCCTATCCTAACTTACAGTTTTGGAGTGATTGACTGGCCCCAAAACATGTTGGATAGATTAGACAGGAAAACAAGAAGGATGCTTCATGCTCAACAAATGATTTTATAAAAATCAGTGCATACCAAGATTATATATTTCCCATTTTGAAGGAGGGATGGGCCTTCTTGAAATTGATTACATGTATAGATCTGCAATCATGGGACTGCACACTTATCTGCTGACCTCACAAGACCCAAATGTAGTGAAAGTTTTGAAACATGAGAAGAATAAATCTAAGATGACTTCTCTGCTTAATCTATCAGAAGCATACTGACATCAAGTAGGAATGGAAATAAAACCAGAAGTAGATAAATATCAGGCAGCGCCTGAATGTGCCAAAAAACAGAATTAAGACTATAAGGTGAAGGACCAGATGAAAAGGCAAGAAATGTGGAAAATCCATAAATATAGTTGCAAGTATAGAAAACTTCTGGAAGAACCTCACGTTGATCAGGATCAAACGCAGGAATGGTTTTGAAGAGACAAATTCAAACCAAGAGAAGAAGGGCTAATATTGGCAGCCCAAGATAGTAGGCTACGTACACATTGGTTTACAAAGTCCATTGAACATGTGAAAGAAACAGACAAATGCAGGCTTTGTAAAATAGAATTGGAAACAGTTGCAGACCTCAATTACAGATTAATGGTAGAAGGACTATATACTGAAAGGCATAATAATGTGTCAAGACTGTTGCACTGAGGATTGTGCAAACATTATGGTACTGACGTGGCTAAAAAACACTGGAAACATAAACCACAACGCATCATAGAAAATGAAGTCTGTATCACATGGGATCACCCATTACCAACAGTTCAAAAGATAGATGCTAGAAAACTGGATATAGTGGTCCATGAAAAGAAGACAATAGTAGCATTGATCATTGAAATCACCACACCCAGTGACTACAGCGTCTTGCATACAGAGAGACACAAAGTCATAAAATATTAGGATTTGCAGGCAGAAACAAGAGCAATGTGGAAGAAAGACACCCAAAGAGTTCCAATAGTAGAAGGAGCAATGGGTCTTATAAAAAAGAATCTACAATCGTATTTAGATATACTACCAATACATGTAACCCTATATGAACTGCAGAACGA
Source organism: Protopterus annectens (assembly GCF_019279795.1). Lineage (NCBI taxonomy): Eukaryota > Metazoa > Chordata > Ceratodontiformes > Protopteridae > Protopterus > Protopterus annectens. The sequence continues at coordinate 230,472,469 of NC_056728.1, read as the reverse complement.
GTCATTACTGGCACATTGCGGGAGGTGTGAAGAGCACTTCTGGTTGACATCAAAGATTGAAACAATATTAATTTCATGAACTTTAATTGTACTTTGACTTAGGAATGGGGTCCATTCCCATCATGGTATTAGAAACCCAAAAGACTTGAAGAAATTAAAAAAGACTGAAAAGTTAGGTATCCAAAACAGTGGTGTGATGAGTGTGTCTGTGGGGCACAGAAACCTGTCCAGTAAAGCAAAGCAGATAAGGAAGCCTGAGATGATGGAGATGAAGTACCCAAGACAGGTAGTAAAACATAATAACTTAGCCTTCATCAGCAAGTGTTGCATAAAAGAATTAAGTGTTTTTGTCTATAAATAATAAGGACCTCATTAGAATAAAAATCCCCACAAAAGCTGACCAGACAATAATACCTTTTTGAAAACATCAGGATCAAACTTCAACCAGTAATAATTTAATTCTACTATATTTAGTTCTTTAATAAACACTACTAATAGAAACCGATTTGTACAAACCAGGAAATTTATCAACCATACAGTATATTATATTTACAAAGTAGCAGAGAGTGTTCCAAGAACTAAGCCAAAATGGGAATATAGGAGCAAGATATTACCAATAGTGATGTCTGCAAGTAGGGGCCTAGAAAATGGGCAAGATGGGAGTGGAACTTGTTGGCGAAAACTAGCAAAGGAACCAAGGTGCTAGCAGGAATTAACTATAGAGGGAAATGTAATAGAGTGAGAGGCGGCCAACAGCAAATTTGGACTGGATGTTAGAGACTGTCTTCGCTACCAATGTTTGATAGTGTACTAGCAAAGGGAAAGGGAGTATTAAGTGAAAAAAAAGTTATGGTTGAGATTTTAGTTGAACCTGAAAAGTTGCTGCTGTTAAAACTGGTTAATTAGTAGAGCATATAAAATACTGCACAATAACTACAAAAAATCAATCAAAAGAGGTTAAAAAGGACTGGAAAAAGAAAATGGAAAGGCACTACAGACATCAACAATGAGACATCTTTATGGTTCCCATTTATCCAAAATTCAGATGGTTTATGATTTTTGTACAGAAGTGCTTGCAAAAGTATTATATACCCAAGCCCAAGAAGACTTCAGCAATTTTTTCCTCAGGCAAATACCAGCTGCTGGAGGTATGATAGAAAAGATAGAGATAATTGGAAACTTATTTTTAGGAATGTAATTAGTTGGCAGAGTTTAAAAATTTAATTTTAGAGAACTTGAAATATTGGGAACAAATGATTGCAACTAAGGAAATTATTCTTTTGAGCTGGTATATAGAATCGGAATTGCATAGACATAGTAAGACCTTACTAAGTTTAATGCCTTGATTGCCAAAAATGCAATTACTCGAAAATGGAAATCAAAATCTATACCAGGTGTAACCAAAATATTGTATATTTTAAAGGAGATAAAAGAACTGGCAGTTGCTATCATTAGAAGATGAAAGGAATAATTTACATAGAAATAAATGCAATTTTTGGAAACAATATATACAGACTAATGTTTTAGAGGAGTAAAATTTAAGGGAAGGCAGGATGTGAGCAATTTAAGTAATATTAGATATAATTATAGTTAAAAAACAAGAAACTTTTGAGAAATGTGTACACAGGTTTGTTTTCTTTTCTATAGCTCTTTGTGCCCATGTCATTGTTTAAATGGTGTTATAGTCATAAATAAATAACATTAAGAATGTATCTTATATGCCTTCAGTCAGGAACAACACTTCATGATGTGCAAACAGAAATTTTTATTTACAGCACCGGGAGATAATCTTCATAGCAGTTGGAAAATCAGTCTCTCTGAACAAAGAAAAACTTTTATACACTTTCTTATCAAGTCATTCATGCATACTTTTACATTTACAATAACTGCAGCAAATTTGATGACTTTAAAAATGTTCTCATCCTTCATGATTTTTGCCTCGGACTTCACAAGAACACCTTCCTTTACATGATCCACCTGCTTCAAGGGTCTTGTTTTCTGACCTTGGATATTTTAAACTTTCCCTAGCAGTAACACATTCCTAGCCTGAAGGAGTCAGGTTAACAAATTCCTTTTTACAGTAGTTAACCTGTCTCTAACATGTCTCATCTCTTACTTAACACTTACTTTTCCTTGTTACAGAAAGCAGTTAAAACACAGCAGTAACTTCAGCTTATAGGTTCATAGGTTCATACTAGGCTATCTGCCCGAGGGCATTTACAAGCCTAGCCCATCGTTTTGTGGCTTACGCCACCCCTTTAGTATGGGGAACTATACCCATTATTTTGCTGTGCCTCTGTCGAGCAGTGACACTGAGGTAATCCCTGGGGTATATCTGCGATCTCCCATCCATTGGTCAAGATTTCTCTTGAACAAGGCCAGCGAGGTGCTCCATCTCACATATACCGGGATTTTGTTCCACAGCATAGGGAGTCTTTGGGTGATGAATCTATCCCTCCAGCACGTCCTATTAATAGCCGTGTCGAGGTTTAAGTCTCCCGCCCTTGTGGCTCTGATGGATCTAGATTTTTTGAGGTGAAGCATATTCATCAAATCTGGGTTTGACATGGCCTTGTATGTTAGGCAAAGGTCACCTCTGAGCAAGCGGTAAGTGACTGAATAGAGCTGGAGTTCTTTCAGTCGGGCAGCATAGGACAGATTTTTGAGACCCTTTATCCTTTTGGTGAGGAACTTTTGTGGCCTCTCCAGCTGCTGCAAGTGTTGGGTCAGATACATTCGAATGGGGCATTGTACTCAATCATTGGTCTGATGAGTGATGAGTAAAGGGAGACTATGACCTCCCTTGATCTAGATGAGAATCCCTTCATGATAAGGTGGGCAATGTAGAAGGTCTTCCTAACTACTTTAGCTACATGGGTGTCGAATGACAGACTACTATCAACCTGGGTCCCCAGGTCCCTGATAACTTCTTCTGTGCTCAGTGGATTGCCACCTATTTGGTAGCTAGGGGTAACCTTGTTTTTCCCGAAGGGTATGACTATGCATTTTTGGCATTTAACTTTAGGCCATGGCTCTGGCACCAGTTATCCGCTTCTGTGAGACCCTTCTGAAGGATATCTGTGTCAGATGTGTTTTCTACTATGGCCAGTTTGCAGTCATCTGCAAACTTTGTCAGCCATAACCCTCCTGTGTTTGCTTGTACTGGAAAAGTAGATGCCAAACAAGAGTGGGCCCAGGACTGAGCCCTGTGGGACACCACTTGTGACAGGCTTTGAGTCTGACATGGCGCCAGCAACTCTGACCCTGTGGGTTCTGTCACTCAGCCAGTTTGCAACCCATCTTGTGATGTATGGGTTAACATTTAAGCTGATGAGTTTTTCAATGATACCCGAGTGGGGTATTGTATCGAAGGCCTTCGCCAGATCGAGGTAGGCTGTATGGACTGCCTTTCCCTCATCAATGGCTTTGGTGACTGTTTCAAAAGTCAACCAAGTTTAAAAGGCATGATCTGCCTTTGACAAAGCCAAACTGGGTTGGATCCAAAGTCTGCAAATTCCTATGTCTTTATTTATGAGGTCCATTATGATCCTCTCCATGGCTTTGCAGATAAGGCTTGTCAAGCTAATGGGCGGTAATTTCCAGGGTCGGTGGAGGCACCGCCTTTGTGAAGTGGGACCACAGTTGCAGTGCACCACTCCTGGGTGCGTATCCAGAGGTAAGACTTTGATTAAACAGCTGTCCTAGCTGTGGGTTTAATTCCTCATTGAGTTCGTGGAGCACACAGCCGGGGACACCATCAGGTCCCATGGATGCTGTGTTTTTTGCTTTGGAGAGAGCAGTTCTCACTTGGGCGTTGGAGATGTTTGGGGGGCTGCAATCGTTTGGTATAGATATCTCTCCTTTTGGGGGGGGGGGGTTTGCACTGAACCTGTCAGCCAGTATGTTGGCAATGTCTGTAGGATCAGTAATCTTCACATCATTTTGAACTAGTTCTGAGCATATCTGGGAGTTTCCTCCCAGGTTTCTAACATAGCTAAAGAAGGCCTTATGATTGTCTTTGAGTCTTTAGCTATTTTTCTCTCAAAATTTGCTTTGGATGCTGTACTTTTCCACAGTCCTGCATACAAAGTATATTTCCTTTTTAATAACCATATTATAGAATCATTGATGAAACTGAAATTAATATATATTTTAATAACCTGATCTTGTCCAATAACAGCTCCCTTTGATGTTATCAGTGTCATACAATACGTGTAATTATATTTTTCTTTTTCTTAACTTGATAAAACAAGTTTTAGCATCATAGTAATCATCATCTGCTAAAACAGAGCTTTCATTTACTGATATATGCAGTGGCATTTCTTGTGCATGTGAAACTTATTACAACCTTCAAAACAGAAAATATTAAAATGATCACAAATATAATGAAAAGTACAATGACAATACCCTGGACTATGCTAGTTCCCAGGTTACCAAAAATACCACCTAGTCATCCAAAATGTGTCCATTGTTTTGATGTGCTGTTCAAATTTTTGGCCCTTTACTCCATGAAATTTGCCGGTGATAGCCACTAATATATGAACAGCAACAGCTCCCCATGAGGGCACATGACCCCCCCCCCCTTTGCAGCAAGCATTATATCAAGTGCCAATCAATTCTGTAACACCACAGTTCGCATTTCAGTCATTTCTCAATTTGCCATTCTGATGTGATGCAAAGTTTCGTTGGCTACCTCCTGTAGAATTTGAGCAAGCATGGTGATTTCATGCATTGTCCTTTGCACTCGATACCCAGGATTAAAGACCAAAAATATTTACTCTGCCCAGTGGATTGCTCACTTATTTCTCAGTCTACCTGCTGGTGGGTTTTCGAAATGCTGAATAGCAGGAGTAATATAGCCCACAAAGCCACATCCAGACCAGTTTGTAGGCAACCAGGGGTAGGCACGATCACCACAGATGTAGTAACGGTCACTTATCATGCCCATGCCACACCCCCAGTCATAACTTAAGTGCAAAGAGTCTAACACACTTTCATGCTTGGTGTTATTACATTTGCTTTTCCCTACTGGTACAGTCCCACTTCTGGTATACCATGTATCTCCATGATATGTGGTTGCAAGTTGAAGAGACACAACCTGTGAAAAATCAGTTACATTATGCCAGGATGAACTGATGTTACTAAGGTCCTTTTCAAATGACACCTGTGATGCAGGGATGGGAATCATAGGAACCCCTGCCTCAGAATCATGAAGTATACGTGAACATATCCGACAGTTTATTATATTCAAATTTCTCGACCAGTTTATAGAAAGAAACAGCAGCAAAAATAAAGCAAGGGTACCTGCTGTCAGTGGATTCATCATGGACTGCTGCTGAAGTTGACTTCCTCACTGGGCAGATGATTTATCTGTCACACCTCAGTCTCCCACTGTTGGCTGCAATGATTCATCTGGAGTCCCACATGGCAGGTCTTCTTGCAATGAGATGAAGGGATCCACATTGGTAGTCCAGCACAGCAAATAGCAGTCAGGGTCATTAATAACACCTGGAAAGGGCCTTTCCATCTCGGGCTGAGTCAATGCTTCCTCTAGAAAGTCTTGACATAAACCCAATCACCTGGTTGTAGTTGATGACAGGGCTGATCATGAGGCTTGGGTAACGCTGCTCTTACTGTTCGATGATATTGCTGTAAAACACAAATCAAGTTCTTACAATAGGAAATCATGGCATCATCTGACAAGGTTAAATCTGTATTTCCCACGGGAGAGGTAGCTGGATGGGCCATGGGTCTCCCCATTAATATTTCATATGGACTCAACTTTCTGGTGGCATTCAGTGAAGCCTTCATACTCATTAATACTAAGGGGAGGGCTTCAGCCACTTTAAGTGGGTTTCAGCACAAATCTTTGAAATTTTATTTTTAAGGGTCCTATTTACCCTTTCCACTAATCCAGATGACTGTGGATGGTTGGGACAGTGAAAACTCAACTTAGTATAAAAAATTTTACACAACTCCTTTACTAAAGAATTATTAAAATGTATTTTCTGGTCACTATTGATAGTACATGGTATACCAAATTGTGGTATATATTCATACATTAGTTTCTTGACAAGTGTGACTGCATCAGCTTACGATATGGGTAAGCTTCCACACATGTTGAGAACATATGCACCACCACCAAAATAAATTGTAGATTATTAATCCTAGGCATCTGGATGACGTCCAGCTGCATGTTAACAAAAGTTCCCCAGGGTGGTGGTAAACATGCAGTCTTACTGTTGACACTTTTACTGACATTATACTCTTGACATATACCACAATTTTGTACATACTGAAGTATCAAAGAGGAGACATGAGGGGCATACCAACTTCGGGTAATTTGATTGAAAAAGCTGTCTTACCTGCAGGGGCCATTAGATGATATGCCCTTACCAGGTAATAGTAACAAAGAGACAGATGCCACCAGTCAGCCATCCTGATATCGCCAAATGCCATCAGAGGATTTAATACATCCATCCTTGAGCCACCTCTGAACTTCTCCCTGTGATGCTTCAGCTTGAAAAGCTGACAACTTTTCAAAATTAAACACATCATTACTGTTGTAGTTTGTTATAGTTAAGATACACAGATTTTTACAACAATCTACTACCACTTGTTTACCAGCTTGGTCTGCCAAATTATTGCCCTTTGTTACATCTATGGCTTTTTGATGTGCACAATATTTGATTACAGACAGCCAATTAGGTAGCAAAAGTGCATCCAACAATGATTTTATGTACCCAGAATTTTTAATTTGATTTCCTGAAGAGGTAAAAAAGCCTCTCTCTTTCCAACATTGCCCAAAATCATGTACCACCCCAAAAGCATAACTGCTGTCTGTAAAAATATTGGCCACTTTGCCTAACTTACAGGCTTTTTGCAGAGCCACTAATTCAGCTATTTGAGCTGAGTGACCACCCTCTAATCTTTGTTGCAACAATATTGTCTATTTGGTGCAGATGACTATTCTCACAGTCAATTGCCCTCTTTGGTTTCTTCCACAGAAGCTATCCACAAACAAGTTCGGGTCAGCATTGGATATAGGAATGTCCTTTAAGTCCTTCCTAGTAAAAAGCAAATAGTTACATACACACAATCAAGCTTTTCACCATCCTCAGCAGTAGGCAACAGAGATGCAGGATTTAGAACGTGACAGTGGATCAGAGAAATAGATGTATCAGAAAGAAGCATAAGTTCATATTTAGTTAAATGTGCAGTCGAGAGTGTTTGAGTTTTCATTTCAGGCAAAATATATGATACAGAATGAGGGACAGCTACTGTGAGATCATCCCCAAGCACCAGCGATTGTGCAAGATTAACTAGAATGGTAGCAGCGGCAACTGCTCTTAAACAGTGGGGAAAACCTTTTGCAACAGAATCAAGTGCCATGCTGTAATAAGCTAATGGATGATAGCTGTCCCCATGTTTCTTTGCAAGTACTCCTTGAGCAAATGCATTTCTTTCATGACAGAATAAAATAAAAATGTTATCATAGTCTGGTAACCCCAAAGCTGAGGCAGTAGCTAAAGCTTGTTTCAAATTCTGAAATGAATTTTCCTCTTCACTATTCCAAAGCAGAACCTCTGGGGTATCCTGCTTTAAGAGATTTGTCAAAGGTTTGGCAATTTCTGCATACTATCGGCAGTATCCTGTCATACCTATGAAAGATCTAAGCTGTCACTGAGTAGTTGGACATGGGGCCTTGCATATTGCATCAATACAAGATGGTAACACCTGTCTGCTATGCTACCCTGAGATATTAAATGACCAAGATAACGTACCTAACATGACCACGATTGCAGTTTTTCTCTAGACACCTTGTGTCCCTTTTCTGCAAGGATAGTTAGAAGATGCAGGGTATCCTGCTGACATTGCTGAAAGGAATATGATGCTATTAGTAAATCATCTACATATTGTACTAATGCAGACCCACCCAGAACTGTCACATTCTCCAAATCTTTTCTTCAGAATTTGAGAAAATAATGAAGGAGATTCAGTATATCCTTGTTTAAACCATGTCCAGGTATATTGCTGTCCCTGATAAGTAAAAGCAAACAGAAATGGACTCTCAGGGTAAATAGGTATAGAAAAGAATGCTGAACATAAATCTGTTACGGAAAAGTACCTAGCTGTAGGTGGTATGCAACTCAGTATTGTTGTTGGATTTGAAACAACAGGAAAAGTAGGCAATGCTGCATTATTTACAGGCCTTAAATCTTGTGCAAATCTATAAGTATCCTTTCCTGGCTTTTTCACTGGGAAAATAGGAGTATTACAAGGGCTTTTAACTGGTATTACTATTCCTTGCTGTATCAGAGACTGAACTACAGGTTTGATTCCCTGCTCTGCTTCTGGCTTTAGTGGATATTGTGGAACTCTAGGGAAAGGTTTTGATGGGTTTAATTTTATTTTTACTGGTTCTGCTGATTTCAGTATACCTACTTCTTTGGCATGTTTAGCCCACAAATTGGCAGGTACTTGTTGTAGTAACTTTTTATCTGCCTGTATGTTTTCAACTGGCTGTTCTTTAGCTTCTGCTAAAACTGCCAATACTTCCCCCTCTACTTCTGTCAGAACATCCAAATACACCCCTTCAGGGGTACAATAAATAGTACATCCCAGCTTGCATAACAAACCTCTTCCTAGCAGATTTACTGGTGCAGTAGTACTCAAAAGGAAAGAATGGCTTTCTTCGATTAGAGCTAAAGAAATGGGGAAGGGTTCTGAAACAGGATACTTAACAGTAGCATTGTTAACTCCGATTGCCTTTATTTTATGCTTCGATACTGGTATTTGACTTTCTGAAGTAATTTTTAACACTGACCTAGTGACTCCAGTGTCCACCAGAAATGGGATTATCTATTTCCATCTTAACGTAGGGTCCATTTTGATCTATTGGCAGTAGAGGATTAACTCATTACATCCAAGTGCCACCTCCAGGTGCATCTGCAGTTAACTCCAAATGAAGCCTCTAAGCATCAAATATTGCTTGTTCACATTTGCATCCATAATTCCAAACCATGCTATGTACAAGGTTTTAAAAGATTTCATCTTGAAGCTTACACAACAGAAACTCAAATGCATTAATATTTGACCTCTGTCTAGTGCAGGTAAATAGATATTAACTGTTGTTTTTATGATATTAATATATAGATATAATTTTCACATTTTTCTAAATATCTCAACAACCAAGTAACACAGAACTCCTTAGTCTCATACGAAAGCTCCCAGCTAGATGAATAAAATGCTGCTGACAGTATGTGTGTGTAACTTGAGTGATTGCTGAGATATTGCAAGTTGTTTACAAAATATTACAACTGTAATAGTTACTGTGTCTACTGTGACTTAAAAAATTCAGTTTAAGACCTAGAACCTAAAGAATACTACCATTATAAAAATAGTTTGTGCTGAAGAGTTTGCTATTTATACTACTGTCATAATCCTTATGGTTCCAGAGATATGAACATTTGTTTGAAATGTGAGGACATAATCTGACTCCATAAAAAGACTTAGGCTCTGCCCATTGGAAGTTAGTGCAAACTTCCTGAGCTCCATTGGAGTGAATAAGTTAAGGTTTACTTCTTTGTTATTTCCTTGACCTTGTCAGTATGGGGCTTCCTGACTCCTTCCAATGTGAGGAGGTAGTGGGGGAAACTGCATTATTATTATAATTTGGTTGCCATTAAGTCCAAGTATCTTGGACTCTCTGCATTTGCCTGTGTGGGCATTCTCCTCTCCACTGTTCTACTTCTCCACAATTGAAGCAAGATATGTTAGATGAAGCTGGAGGGGCACTGCCAGTTCATTGTTGCCAACCAGCCCTTGTTCCCCTTGGCCAGTATTTTTATTAAATCCTCTAGCAATTCCTCTAATTTTATGAAAGCACAAATAAGCAGCTGGACTGGTGTTCCACAGAAGGATTTGTTAAATGAAAGAGCACATTTGAGCATATGCTCCAAACCTGCCCATGAGAAAGCAGCCAAAACCTGTTTCAGTAAAGATGCAGTCGTACCAGCAGAAGGAATTGATCCTGACAAAACTGTGGAAAAATATCAAAGTATTAAAAATTGGAGGCAGTAGAATATTTATGGAAAATGATTATTCAGTGTGCGCTAGCTAGAGGAGAAACAAAATTATCCCAGCAATCAGGGAATGTTGAAAGGCTGGTGTGAGATTCAAGTTGCTATGACCAGCTATCTTCAGAATATTTTTCCTGGAGTGTCAAAGTGAATTTTGATGCAAAACAGGCTAAGGAGGATATACAAAAGTTTGCCCAACAAAAAGTGAGACATCAAACAGAAGGGGGCTTGGCTTCTTATTCTTCTGATAATAAAGCTTTTTAGAAATACTTTGCTAATGAAACCTTTTCCAGTGCTCCATAGGAAAATGCTTGAGAGACAGAAAATGTGCAGGAGCTGACTACAAGAATTGTGAGCACCTTGGACTTGAACCAGAATCTGGGATTGTGGGATGGGTATGAACAGAAAGAAGGCTAGCAACATTGAATTAGTGGGTAAATAAATGTCAAGCTATAACGCATCAGTTGTACTTGTGAAAGATGACTTTACATGGAAAAGTGAAAAGATTGGACTTTTGTTGAGTTTGTTAAACCTGTTGGGGACTGGAACACATGCCCCACTTCATGTCATAAATGTTTGGAAAGATGCTGAAGGGAATGAGAAAAAAGGAAAAAAAAAAGAAAAGTAAGTAAAACAATTTTTGTTCTTAACAGAATCTGTATGGGACATTTTATAATACAAATTGCATGTTGTGTAGTAAAGTATTTTCATTTATTGTTGTATGTGATAAAGATACTAAAGTAAACAAGTACCTTTTTTTTTTTTCTTCTTTTATAGTTTTAAGAAATAAAGGCTAATGTAAAAGGAGAAGAAAGGATGAACAGAAGCATTTTGAAGTTAATATATTGTAATCTGGATTTGATGAGATGGGGAATGGGGTGTAAAAGTGCACAGATTATAATATATGTAGAGTTGATATGTTCTCTGTTAGTTTTGCATAGGTGAAAGGCCTTTGACTTAATCTAATAGCACATTTTTTTATAAGCAAATAAGTAAGAGGGCACTAAATGTAATGAAAAGTTTTCCTTTGAGAATCTTCAGTGTAAATTGAGAAGTTTGCAGAACAGTATATATATTTGGTACTTGTGTTTCCATGGAGGCAAGTTGACTATAAGGGAAGCAATAAAAGCTAGGACAGACAGCAATTAGTGTAAGTAGGAGCACAAGCTGTAACATAGCTCGGACAAATGTTATGGTCATTTATGTCTGTACATGCAGATTTTGATGTGGGATGGTTGTTCCTATCAGAAGGGTTAAACTTCATTATTTAAAGAAGTACATAGTTTTGTGTGTTTGTTTCAAACGAATAGGTTATGGGGTGTTCCGGGGATGTTTTTTTTTTTTTTTGAGTTTTCATTGAAACAAAAAGACTTGTAAAATGTAATACAGGTTCAAATGGAGATGATAAGATAGAACTGTAAGATCAATCTGCCAAACATTAGTGGGAGCATGTAATATAAAAGCTGGAAATAGACATTTAAAAAGCTGTCATATATAATAGGTGGGAATAATAGCTTCGAAGAATAATGGCTACACTAAACATTATTTTGGAATGTGAATGGCCTCATAGGTATAGACAGAAAGGGAATGGCCTCATAGGTATAGACAGAAAGGTGCAAGTATTGAATTATATTAAGAAAAGCAGAATGCAAATAGTAATGTTGCGGGAGACACATTTGGAAAAAAAGTGAGAATGTGAATTTGATCAAGAAAGGATTTCAGGACAGATATTCAGCAGAATATCAGGGACAAAGGAAAGGAGGAGTAATTATACTAATTGCTAGTGGAGCTCCAATTGTGATAGAAGATGAAAAAAAGTAATGGTAGATCTGTGGTAATAAGGGGCTGCTGGCAAGAGAAGAGGATTATGCTGATATGTATTTATATTCTACCTAAAACTGTTATTATAGAGCTTAAGAAAATGTTGGGAAAAATAATTAGCTTTCAGCAAGGAATATTACTTTCAGGTACAGACTGGAAATTGATTTGCAACAGTGAGGATGTATCTGGGGGACCTAGAAGCTGAAATATAAGAAAAGAGGCTAGATTTCCAAAGAAATTTATGAAAATATTTGCTAGGGAAAACGTGAATTCAGTACTAGGAACTTGCAGACAATAGACTAGACAGAAATTATATTTTACAGGAACATCTGCATTTAATTGAAAGTTTTGGCACCCAACCAGTTTCTATTTCAGATCATGAGTCAGTAACAACTGAGATAAAATGCAGGGTAATAAAGTAAAAATGAGACATTGGCGCTACCTATTGGAATTTAAGGAACTGGTAATGGAATTTATTTGAGAACTGTTACGGAAGATAAAAAATTCTTTGGAAGTTATATCTAGTGAGTGGGATAAAATGAAAGTGGAGTTTAAAAATAGGGTAGAAAGAAAAGAAAAAAAATATGGATCTAATGTCTTTTTTATTTTTCCTCAGTGTATGAGTTACGGATCCATCCTTGGATCTGACTTGACCTTATACCACAGACTTACGGATCCAATTCTTAAGCTCTTACTCTACCCATAATGCCCCAGCCATCTTACAATACCTCGGATCTCATTTTCCACCATCTTCTTTGAAATTTGTGAGTAGTTTTTCACTTCAAGTAATCTTATTTTCTATATCATTTTGCTATCCTCCCTCTACGGTTAGAGTTTTTTGGGGTTTTCTTTCATTGGATCGTCTTTCTGTCTATCTTTTTCTACCTTTTTGGTAGTCTTGTGTAACATTGTTGATACCAGTCTTTCCTTTTTTTCTCTTACTTTCCTACCCTTTTAAGGGTACTCTTGTTAGCTGTTTTCCCTTTTTTCTCCTTCCTTCTTATTGATGGCTGAGAAACCAACCAGCTTCAATAAATGCACTCCCTGTGGGCACAAAATTCCAAATTTTGATGCCCACAGGGGAGTATGTTTATTGCATAGTGCAGCACATTTATCCACTGATTGGTTTGTCTGTGCTATGTTCAACTCTAGAGCAATTTCTGATAGAAGAGACAAACTTGTTCTTAAGGGATTTCTGCCTCCATCTTTCTTTTCTTCGTAAGGGGCTCAAACCCCCCAGTAAACAGTCTGAGACTTCTTCAAAGTCTCTGAATAGATCCCCTACTCCATCTCTGAAAGTGCCTTCTTCCACCATGGTGTCTTTGATGCCTCCTAGGAAATTCTGAAGAACTTTGGATCATAAAAGAAAACCATCGGATCACGAATCCCTGGATCCAACTGTCATATTGGTAAAGTCTCCCAGGCAGCTCTCGGAGGCAAAAACCTTGGATCCAACCACCACTTTATCTAAGTCTCCACAAACTCGCTCACTCAGGTTCAGAGTTGATCTAGTATCTCCTCAGCTCCATTCCCATTTTCTTCAAACTATGCCGAGGAGAGAATCTAGGCCACAGTCCACTACCTTATCCGTGAGATCCTCCAGAAGTCTTTCAGAGGCCGACTTGCCAACAATGATGAGGAAATTCCTCAGAGCTCAGATTCAGATGGGGTTATTCTTTCTCCATCTCCCATCAGATCCATCAGCCTTCCCTCCACTTCCCCTGTAGTCATATCTACTTCTCCGATCTATCCTACAGCTTCAAAGCCCTTAGATCTGACAGCCATGAGAGAGTTGGTGTTGGATCTGAAGATGGCCAGGTCTTCGACTCTGACAGGTTCCCTGACCGATTCTGCTCCTATCCCCTTGGATCGGGATGAGTCCTGTAGCCGAAGCATTGGTGTCAGATTGGGGGAGCCAGGGTCTACTCCAATGTTGTTGGAGCAATCTTTACCCCCTGGAGCTTTGACATCAGATAGTTCAGGTCCGGCTCCTTACTTGAGACATGGATCCAGGCAGGGTCGATGCTTGGCTGCTTCAGAGGTTTTGGTTCCTGTGGGACCAGCCACACCTTCTCCAGGTCCATCTGTTTTCAAGGCAGTGGAGAGAGCCTTTTCTCATCCAAGAGATCCGAACTCTCTCTTCTCTGGATCATATAACTATCCCTCAAGCAGATCTGAAATCTGATTCCATTGAACCTGTTCCACAGGGACAGCTGGTACCAACTAGCATCCAGACAGTTTCCCTACAGGAAATTCCCCTCTCTTTGGATACCTTCCCAGATCATCCCACTGAGCAGGTTCCCTGCAAGAGAACGTGCAGAGGCAGGCACATAAATTACCCCATGGAATCTCTCACAAAGGATACTGACTTTGAGGAAGGGGAAAGGTCCCCAGATCTCCACCAGATGAGGTCTCATTTTGAAACATTCTGGAGAGCCTTAAGCAAAGGGGTGGTTGGTTTTCAGACACTCCTGCACAGAAGAGTCTGTATTTCTGGAAGCTTTTCATTCCAGCCCATCTATGTCTTGGTTGACTCCCCTGGCTGATGAGCTTATCAACCTACTCTCTTGCCAGGCATGGAAGAAACTAGACTTGCATCCAGATAAAAATTTGACACCGCCTAAGGACAGACCTCAATGGAGCAAAGGAATCCCTGCTGATGCTATGATCATGGCAGTAGCCACAGAAATGGAGCTAGCTGAGCAGATCTCCTCTGTCTATCCCCCTCATAGAGAGTTGAAGGCATTGGACCGATTTGGAAAGCTCATATTTGCTTGAAAGACCTTTGTCTTGATGCCCTTGAATTATTTAGCACACTTTACAAGGCTGCAGAGGGATGTGATGAAGAAGCTCTCCAAATCTCTCTGAATCCATGTCTTTGGAGGTCTGTAAGAGGTTATTTTCACAACTGGAAACTCTAGTAGCCATTTCCAGTGTATCCATGAGGTTGATATCCCTTGCTGCTGAGAGTACCTCGTGGGCTTGCCCGTTCAGGCATTGCTGTTTGGAGACACGCCTGGATCCAGTTATACAATTTTGCAAAGGCTTTCAAGTCTTCTTTCATCTATGCTTGTTTTGACGGAATGTCATTGTTTGGCCCTTCTGCTAAAGAAATGCTTTCCTGCAGTGAACAGGAAGGAAAGACCCTGTCTGATATAGGGATTCGCTTTTCTACCCCTCAGTGACCCTTTTCCCAGAATTAAAGAGGGGACAAGAAAATGTGGTTCTGTAAATCCCAAGGGTCTTTCCAGGATCCATGCAGGGACAGCTCCTCCAGGAGCAGAGGGGGGAGTTCAAATGGAAGACTCCATCCTTGATGCAGAGGAGGCTGCCGAACCATGGTTTCCAAGACTCTTTTTCCAAAAGGCCCTTTCAGCGATCCTGAAGGGTTGCCTGACTGCTTACCTCTGGGGGTGCTTGTCCTTGCACCTAGATGCCTGGGCTTCAATAACAAAAGATTCTTGAGTGCTAAAAATAACATCCAGAGGTTATTTCATACAATTTTTCCAGATTCCCCCAAACAATAGAAGAAAGCTTCTCGATGTTCCACCCAGTCAGAACAAAGCTGCAGCTCAAGAGATTCAAAAGCTGCTGAACAAAAGAGTCATCAAGGACATCCCACCAGACCAAAGAGGATTCGGAACTTACTCAAGGTTCAGTTTTAGGATCTAAACAACCTGAATTTATTTGTGAAGAAGTCAAAGTTCCAAATGGTCATGGTTCAGTTCATTCTGCCTCTTTTGTGCAAAGAAGATTGGATGTCCTGAATCATTCTTCAGGACGCTTACTATCACTTCAGGATGAACAGATGCTCCTGAAGATGCCTGTGCTTTGGGCTGGGGGCCAGTAATTATCAATTCAGAGCACTGCCCTTTGGTCTCACCACAGCCCCCAGGGTGTTCACCAAGTATATGTCAGTGGTGACAGCCCACTTGAGATGGGGGGATTCCGGATGTTTCCATATTTAGATGATTGGCTTCTCATGGCCCCAACCAAGCATCTCTTAGTCCCTGGACTATTCTATCTGCTCAAACTTTGTGCAAGACTAGGCATTTCAGCCACCATGTTCAAATCAAAACTACAATCCGTACAGACCCTGGAGTTCATTGGTGCCCACTTGAACACAGTAAGTCAGAATGCCGCTCTGCCTAGTCATCATGTGGATACAGTCAAGCTTCAGGTTCAGAAAAATTCTTGCTCAACCTGCTCCTCCAGTCAGACTGATTCTCCAGGCTCTAGGGTCAATGGCAGTAGCCATAACTTTAGTTCCCCTGACACATTACTTTGTGTGTTCTCCAGTGGACTCTAGTTGTTCAATGGCACATTCTGCAGCATCTATCCTTTCCAATCAAACTTTCCAGAGTATGCAAAAGTCATCTTTGTTGGTGGATTCAGTTGCAGTTTGATGATTTACACCAGCTGACCCTTTGGGGGGGGCATTTCTTGGGACAGACAGTCCAAGGCACGTGGTTCTCCCAAGAGACCAGTTCACATGTCAGTGTTCTAGAGATGAGAGTGGTTCTGTTAGCATTGCAGGCCTTTCAAGATTTTCTCCTTTTAGGAACTATTTGATTCAAATAGATAACATGTTGGTGGTCTGGTACATCAACAAACAAGAGGAACCCGTTCCTACCCCCTTTGTCTAGAGGCAGTAAGAGTGTGGCAGTGGGCAGTCTCTGCCAACTACTTTCTAGTGGCAATGCACATTCTGGGGAAATCCAGCGTACTAGCAGACAGACTCAATAGGTCCATTTTGTTACCTCACAAGTGGTCCCTCAGTCAGTCTGTTACAGAGAAGATTTTCCGTTGTTGGGGCCACTGTGCTACAATCCTTTTGTCTCCCCACAACAACAAGTGCAGTAGGTATTTTGCTATAATCCCTCCTCAGGTGGAGTCACCAGGAGATTCTCTAGTCTAGACGTGTCCAACCTGCGGCCCGTGGGCCGCATGCAGCCCTCAGAGCTCTTCCATGCGGCCCTCAACCTCTAACTGCAGCATCGATGTATGCATGCTCCAAAACACTTTTTTGTTTTGTGTTTTTCCCTCCTGTGACCTGTAATGCTAATGTCAGTATGTGCATGCACCAAAGCACCCTTCTAGTTTTGTTTTTGAGCCAAAAAAGGGTCAGTGTGTTTATGCCATTATTTTGCGCCGAATAATCAGTGTGTCTGCATGTGTTCTCGCTGAAGAGGGACTCATGTATGGATTTGCCGCTGTTACCTTTGAAAGGGACAACAATTACCTGTGTTAATAGGTAAGTACGGAGTGAGTGAGTGCATGCATGAAAGCAGAATTGTATGCGTGAAAGTAGAAGAAGTGTGTGTGTGTGTGTGTGTGTGTGTATGTGTGTATATGTGTGCATGACAGAGAGAGACGCATGCACAAAGAGGCTAACAATGATCAGTCTACCTACTGAACACAAACAAGTTAGCTCACAAATATATCCTACATTAAGAGTACACTTTCATTAAATTGTGGCTTTCCTGACAGGGAGAGTGTTGTATTGAACATGAACTCATACCTCTTAACTGTATGGATTTTCAAAGAATGTCTGTATTTTTGCCTCATCTTCCAATTTGTGTCTTTTGCTTAGGAAATAAAAGTAGTCATCCAAGGTAATGCAGTTCCAGGGAGTAAGAATGAGACAGCAGCCTAGGGTTAATGGGTCAGTAGTGGACTGACTATGTGGGACTGTAGCATATAATGTTGTATTGTTTTTTTCAGACAAACAAAAAAGCACCTAGTACTGTTTTTTCATTGGTGGGTTCTAGGCAGTGGTACATTGGACAACAGTAAGCATAGCTTTGGCGGATCATCAATACAGGCAAATCAAGTGAGCACAATGTCATTTTTTAAATGTTGGGGATTTTAGTGTGTATGTGTGTCCTTGTGTGTTGGGAGTGCTGCAACAGTAGATGATTATTAAAGACAGAGACTTACGGACTGTGGAGAATATGTTTGTTTCAAAACCTAATACTTGGGTACGCATTCCAGAAGTAGATTTTTTAAGACATAGCTTCTTGCCATTTACAGTGGATGGATATTTACATTTAATGGACAATGTATTAGCGTGGACCTGTACTGTGGGGTTCTGAAGGATGCCAAGTCTACCACTGCCAATGTCTTGTAAAGTGACCTGGAAATGGATATTGGGATGTTACTGAAAAATATAATAAGTGGGCTTAGAAATATAGTTTAATTAAACAAAGTGTACTTTCAATTTACAGGCCATAATTTAATTGATTTCAGGTAGTCCAGATACTGGTAGATTGTATATCATTAGACTTAATTAGGGAGAGCTGTCATTCTGGGGAAACAAGCAGCCCTAGTTTCAGTGAAAGCTCTGTGGTTGCTTGCAGGTAGGAAGTTGCAGGATGTTGATGCAATGTGTTTTATTTATTATTTTTAATGCATTTGTCATTTCAAAGCATGGTTTTCTTTGATGCAAAAGAAGGCAGGACTGAATGAGCCATATAATGTTTAACTGACAATAATGGGATAGAAAGATTATAAGTGATGTATGTTTGCAGCTACTGTTGTTTCAATTGTGTCTGTAATGCATAACTATTTCTGGGCCTGTATCCCACTTTTATTTTTCGCTTTGTCCAGATTTCTTGCTCTAAGGTTGAGAGGTATGGTTCCATACTAAATCAGAAGTTGTATTTACCTTGGAAGACTTTTTGGCATAATTATGAAAAACAGAGCCTTTTTAATATTTCTGCTTATTTCCAATATAAACTGCCATGTAACCTTGCAAATAACCTTCTTATTAAGCTACTTTACTTCTTTTGGAATTGACAGGTATGATTCATCTGTTAGGATATAAGCATAGAGTGCTAATGTGACTTTGATTTCTTGCAGCAGTCTGTGGTTTACATAATCACTTTTCTGTGTTTCTGGGTGTGTAATCAATTTAACAGTTTTAAAGATGCTTTCCAAAAATAAATAAATATATAATAAATAAATAATCCTCTCTAAACTGAGCTATAGACAAAGTCTGGGAATTAGTTTTTTTCAAAAGCGAAGGTCAGCATTACAGTAAACTGTCAGTCTGTGAGTAACTTTTGCACAAATTAAAATGTCTGAATGTCAAATGGCTTTAGATTGGAGGGAAGTTCATTTTTATTTATTTTATTTTACATTTGTTTACCGGGAAAGTCCAACTGGACACAGGTCCATTTTCAGCGGAGGCCCGGGGAGAAAAGCTCCAAAAATAACACAAAACAATATAATACAATACATGAGAGAGAGAGCGATAGCAAATTATGGATGTAGTACTCATACAATATGGCAGAGATTACATCTCGTAACAGTGCGAATCATTGAGGTACAGAATAAACTTAAAAACATTTTTTTTACAGTTATAATTACAGCAAGGCAAATATCAATGAGTTAAGTTTTTAGGAGAAAGCTGTTTGTACATAGCTGAAGCTCTGAAACAATCTTTTGGTATGGATTAACCTAGGGATTGACACAGGTTATATGTTTACACCAGTATGTAGCATTATAGTTTATGGTTTTCTTATTGATTTACTTTTTGCCAAGCAGTTGTTTGTTGATTTATTGATGGTCCTTTTGGTTTTGGGAAATTACATAGATGAATCCATCTCTATTATGATTTTTTTTTCAAATATTTTGACTTCCAGACAATTTCATTCAGTGAGTCGGTGTCATGTGATTACTGAGGTTGCCTATTTTACAAGTAGGGGCTTTTTGTGTGTGTGTGTAAGAGAGAGAAATTTAATATGTATACCGAATATAATTTTGCAAATGGAATTCTTAGTTAAACATGCCCCTCTTCTTGGGCAACTAGACTTGAGTAACCAATATTAGATCTTAGCCATCCAGCTGGGAAAGGTTAGTATGTGGATTTTCCATCTGGTTTGATGAAGGCTATGCTACTTACCCAAGGACTACATTTATGGCTATCCATCCAGCCATCATGTTGCTGAACTACATTGTTTGATAATGAGAGGAGCTTTTTACAGAAGTTGGAGTTGTTTTGTCAAGAACCTGTCCATAAAAAGTGGCTTGTTTATGTTGCAGTGAAGGCTATGGTCTTTGTAGTGAGCGTTTTAAGTAGAACCAGTATTTCTGAGGTTGAGGAAGTCTCTTAAGGCAGGATCTTTCTTAGCCTGGAAAGCAAGCCAATGATGAAATTTATAGGGGCCGGTGAGAGACAGAGGAAAGCAAGAAGCTTTTTAGTCTGTTTGGATAACTAAGTGAACTTAGTCCTTTGAACTTTTTTGTCAGAAATGGTTGTTGTCTTTCTTTTGGCAGGGTATTTTGCTGAGGCACATGCCAAAAAGTACAGTTTTGTACCTACCATAAATGTAGATGTTCGAAGATCCACATTGCTGCAGTCCTTACATACGGGTAGTCCGCTGTCCTCGGTCGGCCCGAATACCAAAGTATTAGGCTGACGTCGGTCATGGGCGCTCAGATCTGACATCAGAGCGTCAGGGTATTAAAGCGCATGACCAACGTCATATCCTCAGTCTTTTCTTGCCCCAGATGTCAGAAGGCCCTAAAAAGAAAGGCCACAGCCAAAAATAAAATACTTCCCAAAAGGCATGTACAAATAACAGCTACCACCCAAATCATACAACCATTCCAAACTACAGAGGGGAAGGAGGGAGGGTAAATTGGACTGCAGCAATGTGGATCTTCGAACATCTACATTTATGGTAGGTACAAAACTGTACTATGTTCTTCATCTCACATTGCTGCAGTCCTTACATATGGGTAGAATCCCAAAGCAGAGGTAAAGGGAGGCTGGCAAAATCATAAAGCATTGGGAGCTGCCAAAATGCCCTGTAAGATTGCAGTGGCAAATCCAGCCCTAGATTTGGAATAAAGAGGAAGGTGGTAATGTTTAGAAAAAGTATGCACTGAACTCCAAGTAGCTGCTTCCAAAATGTCTTTAGTAGCTACTCCCCTTAAAAAAGCTGTAGAAGTGTCAGTAGCCCTAGTGGAGTGAGGTCTGATTCCAGCCGGAATCTCCTTACCATGATGAGAATAACAAAAAGCAATACAAAAGCCAATCCACTTAGAAATAGTTTGTTTTGAAACAGGTTTCCCCTGAGAACCCAAAGCAAAAGAAACAAACAACTGCTGAGACTGTCTGAACCCTTTAGTCCTGCTCAAATAATAACGCAACTGCCTGTGAATATCCAAAGTGTGCAAAATTTTTTCCCCTTTATTTTGGGGATCTGCATAAAAAGTAGGCAAATGAATTGATTGGTTCAAGGCCACATTTGAAACCACTTTAGGCATAAAAGTAGGATTAGTATGCAGAGATACCCTATCCTTATGAAAAATTAGGAAGGGTTCAACTGCCATAAGAGCCTGTAATTCAGAAACCCTTCTAGCAGACGTAATGGCCAACAAAAAAGCAGTCTTCCAAGACAAAAACTTTAACTCAGCAGTAGCTGCAGGTTCAAAAGGAGGTAAAGTAAGTTTTTCCAACACAAAATTGAGATCCCAGGCAGGAGTAGGAGCTCTACATGGGGGTCTTATGTTCTTTGCCCCTCTAAGAAATTGTTTAAACAAAGGATGAGAGAATAATGGAGGGTCACAATCATAGTGAGCAGAAATGGCTGCAGCATGAACTTTTATAGAGGAGAAAGACAAACCCTTGTCTAATAATTCTGTAAGATATTGAAGAGAAATACTTAAATCAGGCCTGGAAACATCAAAGTCCTTCGTTTTGCTCCAAATTAAAAATCTCCTCCATTTATCAGCATAAACTTTCCTTGTACTAGGCCTTCTGGCCTCCAAAATAACATTCAAAACTTGTTGTGGAAGCTGCGACCCTCCAGGTTCTAGAACAGAATATGCCAGGCTGTTAGATGCAGGGACTGAATCCTGACATTGAGGAAATGATTGCCCTCCTGTGACAAAAGGTGCGGAATCGAAGGCAAAGGCCATGAAGGCTCCCGTACTAAACTCCTCAGCAGAGGGTACCAGTGCTGTCGAGGCCAATCTGGAGCTATTAGAATCATGGAGGGCTTGTCTTGTCTGACCTTCAAGAGTACCTTGGGAAGGAGAGGCAGAGGCGGAAAGGCATAGACGTGAAGATTGCTCCAACTGAATGATAGAGCATCCACTTTCCAAGCTGTGGGATGAAACATTTTTGTGCAAAACTTTGGCAACTGGAAATTTAGTGGAGAAGCGAACAGATCTATGTCTGGAGTTCCCCATATCACTGTCAATTTTCGAAAGACATGAGGATCCAATTTCCACTCGTGGGGATCCACTATCTGTCTGCTCAAAACATCTGCTAAGGAGTTCAGTGCTCCTGGTAGAAACCTTGCCTGAAGATTGAGGTGTAAACTGAGAGCAGTCTCCCACAAAATCATTGCTTGCCTGCAAAGAGGGTACGAATGGGTTCCCCCTTGCTTGTTGATGTACCACATGACAGTTGTGTTGTCTGTTTGAATCAACACTTGCCCTGGGTGAAGTAAATCCTTGAAAGCCATCAATGCAAATTGGACTGCTAACATCTCCTTCAAGTTGATATGTAAATGTTGAAGTCTGGCAGGCCACGTGTCTTGAACCCATTTTCCATTGAGGTGTGCTCCCCAAGCCTTGTCCGAGGCATCTGTCGTTAAAATCTGACTCGCCTCTGGTCGGGTCACAGAGAGTCCCTTGTTTAGGTGACATTCCTGAGCCCACCACAAAAATTCCTTTTGAATGCAAGGTATTATTTGAATGACAGTGTCCAGATCTTGGCAGTGTTGTGTCCATACATTTGAGATACCATTGTAGCTTCCTCATATGCAGTTTGGCATTGGGAAGCACCAGAATACAAGATGCCATGAACCCCAAGGCTTAAAGGACTGTCCTTGCAGTCAGCCTGGACCGTAGAGACAATTGATGGAAGTAAAGAGTAAGGTTCTTTTGCTTGTCCGGGGTCAAAAAAGCAATCTGGGAAGCTGTATTCAGTCTCACACCCAGAAAGCACATTTCCTGAGAGGGTACTAGACTGGACTTTGTTTCGTTCACAGAATACCCTAGGCACCTTAACACTGCCATCACATACTGTAGATGATGAAGAAGTTCGTACTTGTCTTGAGCAAGAATCAGGCAATCGTCCAAATAAGGATAAATTTGTATTCCTCTCAACCGTAAGAAGGCTATCACTGGAGCCAGAACCTTTGTGAACACCCTGGGCGCAGTAGATAAGCCAAAGAGCAATGCAGAGAACTGATAATGTAAAGTCCCAGCCCGAAAACACAGGTACCTCCTGCAACTGGGCCTGATAGGAACATGAAGATAAGCCTCTTTGAGATCCAGAGTTACCATCCAGTGATCTTTGCCCAACAGAGGTAGAAGTTGTTGCAACGTCAACATTTTGAATTTTGGAATGTCTAGGTATGTGTTGAGGATAGATAAATCCAAAATCGGCCTCCAAGTGTTTCCTTTCTTTGGTACTAGAAACAGGCGAGAATAAAATCCTAGGCCCACTTCTGACAGAGGGACCTGCTGTATAGCCCCCATTTGAAGAAGTAAAGAAATCTGCTTGTGAGCCTCTACCCTTTGCTGAGGAGGAACATCTGGCATGCCTTTAAAAGGAGGCAATGTATGGAAATAAAACTTGTAGCCTCGGTCTATAATGTCCAACACCCATTTGCCCTGGGTGACTAAAAGCCAGTTTTGCTTGAAGAGTGCCAACTTTCCTCCCAAAGGAGCTGCCAGACAGGCAGAATCTGGCAGCTGAAAATGCAGGTCATTGGGCCTGTTTACGAAAGGACTGGCCCCTGCCCTCACCTGTAGATTGTGCAGGTGAACTCCACGTTCTAGGCCTGAAAGTACTCTGAGCTCTGCCCCTACCACGTCTAGATCTACCCCTAGACTGTGAATCAGAAGAAGGATAAGCCCATCCCTTAGTAGGCCAATTCCTGCTAAACTTAGGAGGCTGCACCTGCAAAAAATCTTTAACAGTCTGCATAGACTTAGCCTTGTCTTCCATTTTCTTCAAGACAGACTCCACAGGAGAACCAAACAAAACTTCAGACTGCAAAGGAGCATCCAAAATTCTAGTTTTAACATGCTCTGACAAATTCTGATCCTTAAGCCAGGCATGCCTGCGAATAACTGAACCAGTAGCAGCCACCCTGGAAGAAGCCTGTAAAGCATCGAAACCACACTGCAAAGAATGCTTACCCACCTGTTCAGAGACATGTACCAAATCCTGTAATTCTTTACACTCTATGCCCTCTGCCAAAGCATCCACTTTAGATTTTAGTTGAGTAAGGAGAAAATTCTGATACTTCAACATAAGAAACTGACAATTTAAAGCTCTCATTGCTAAAGTGGAAGAGGTATACACTTTCTTACCCCATCTATCCAAAGCTCTAGCATCTTTATCTATAGGAACTGGATTCTTTACAACAGAAGCCCTGACACCCTTAGGTCCCTGGCTAATAGTTTCTGGGTCAGCCCTTGGACTCTTATACAGATATTTATGAGCCTCAGGTACTCTGTAATACCTGTCTGGCTTAACTGGCGCAGGAGGCAGAGAGTCTGGATTAAGGGAAGCCTTGGAGAAAACGTCTTGAACAACATCCAAAACAGGAGGTATAGCCAAGGGCCTATGTTGTGGTAAAAACAAAAATTCCCTAAGCCTCTTTCGGGAATCTGAGAAATCCTGACCTTCCCATTTAAAATGTTCCCTCATAGAATGCAGGGTTTCTGAAAAAGAAAAATCCTCTGGAGGAGAAGCAGAAGGAGTGGAATCCTCTGCGTCTGAATCAGAATAAGGAGGAAAATCCTGAATTTCTTCAGCCGAAGACTCTGAGTAATCTGAAGCCTGCTCCAAACTTTCCACCTCTGGCTCCACCCTAGGCCTCTTATCAGGAGGGGGCATAGAACCTCTGATTAAAGAAATTAAATCTTCTGCCATTTTAAGCATGTGTTTTTTAGGCACAGAACCTGCAGAACTAGGACTGACACCCGTGGAAGGCAAACCATGCCTGCCTTTGGAAGGAGCCTTAGAGACAGAAGGAGAAGGCCTAACCACCTTAGGCAAGGAAGGGAGAACAGCAACCTGAGAGGCCGCCTCAGCTTGACCTGACTCCTGAGAGGCCACATCTTGCAAAATTAAAGCCTCCCCCTGAGACTCAACTGAAACCTCGGCTGGATCCACAGATTCCACCGTAGTTTCTAAAGAACCGGCGTCCGGAACGGACAACTCATCCTGCCTGGACTTTAAAGATTTGTCCTTGCGCTTCTTTGCGGTAGCGGGCGTCGGAGGATCCGACGGCATATTATAATTACACCGCTTACCGAAGACAAGCCTAGCGCAATCTAACCTACGTTTAATGGTGCACTTATTAAACCTAGCACAAAAGCGACACCCGACTACGTCGTGCTCCGGTCCCAAACAAGGAATACAAAGAGAGTGGTAATCCCTATGCGGTATCTGTTTCCCACAAGAAATACAATTATTCACTTTTTCTGACATCCGGAATTAACTGAGGCAAGAAAAAACAAAAATATTCCCCAACGGGGTACTTAGCCCAACTTGGTTTTGGTCTGAAACTCAGAATACGAAAATTTCAGAATGCCGGACGGCACTTGCAAACGCTGCTTCTGCATCGGACCATGTGGCAAAAAAGACTGAGGATATGACGTCGGTCATGCGCTTTAATACCCTGACGCTCTGATGTCAGATCTGAGCGCCCATGACCGACGTCAGCCTAATACTTTGGTATTCGGGCCGACCGAGGACAGCGGACTACCCGTATGTAAGGACTGCAGCAATGTGAGATGAAGAACATGGGGCATTGCACTCAATAATGTCTCTTGTAAAGGAAGAATACAGGGGTGTTATGACCTCCTTGTCCCTGGATGAGATACCCTTACTAATGCAGTGGGCCATGTAAAAAGCTTTCCTTACAACGGAGACAACGTGGTGGTCAAAAGTCAGGTTTCTATCAACCTGGTTGCCCAAGTACCATATGACTTATTGCGTGCTTACAACATTGTTATTAATGTGATAATTTGTGGGGACATCACTCTCCTCAAAGGGGATGATGATGCATTTTTTGGCATTTAGCTTGAGGCCATATTTCTGGCACCAGTTATTTGTTTGGGTGAGACCCTCTTGGAGCTTATTCAGAATTGTTTTATTAAGTCACTAATGTGGATTCTTTACTTTATTGCAAATTTGTTGGGTTATTTTTGTGGATTATAGTATTGTAGGACTACTGATGTTGACATTTTACGTAGTTGGACTGCTGGAATGGTTTTCCCACTGAGAAATGCTAGTGCTGTAGTGAATATCTGTTTATTTGTAAAAAAAAAATATATATATATATATATATATATATATATATAGACAGATATATTAACTAAGATGTTAGAGTTAACAGATTAGAGAATTAGAATTAGAATGAGAATTAGAATTTTAAGGCAAATATTAGTTATTTATTACATTTATTCATTGTTCAAATGCACCTACAGTACAGCCAGGAGGTTGACTGTGGTCTTCTGGAGCAACGAAAGAGTTAACTATATGATATATTTTATATGCGGCCCTAAGACCATTTCTGTTCACTCAATGCGGCCCCAGCAAGCCAAAAGTTTGGACACCCCTCTAGCAAATACTGTTTTAAGGTGACTCAAATAGTCTGCATGGGGCTTCCCCTTCATTTTGTTCACATGCCTGTATTTTAGACCAGTCAGTCCTAACTTTACACATGTTGGTAAGTTTGTTTATCAATGCTGTCTGTTTATCTGTTAATGCATTCCCTGTGAGAGTAAAATCCATTATCTCAGCCTTCTCTAATAACTGCTTCCTTATTTCATCTGAAGCAACTACCCTAAGCAGCTGATTTAAATCTGTCAAAGTAAGATTGTAAAATTCTATTATAGTTTTTAATTCTTCTCTAAATGTTAATGGATCATCCCTAATATTTGGAAAACTTTTAGACATAGTATGAAAATCAGCAGGGATCCAAGGACAATGAGCAAGTTCTCTATTATTAGCCCCCAGAATTTCCCAGAGAGGTGTCAAAAGATCCCCTTCAGAGGTTGCGATCTCCTGTTGTACCCTGTCATGTGAGCGTGTATGATGAGATACAGGAGTATCATATAATAATGCCCCTGTTGGAGAAGTAGAAGTTATCTGAGAAGGATAGTAAGAACACCCCTCAACTGCAGATGCCTGTTCAGAAGATGAAGATTGAACAGGGGGAACTAGTCTGACATGTAACAGTATCACATGGACTGGGTGTTCAGTGGACAGTGGACCAAAGGTAGGGGTCTGAGAAACAACAGAATGTTGTACAGGAGGTACCCATACCTGCGCATATGGTGTTGGGGGTACAGTAGCTGCTGGAGGATTACCATCCTCTTCAGAAGTTTCTGCTTTTTGGCCATCCTCAATATGTTCCAAACCTGCTAAGACGGGATAAAGGGATACCTTTTTACTGGTCTGTAATTCCCTTCCTCTTTTACCTGTTGCAACAATTTCTTATTAGCATGCTGCAACCCTCAATGTTGATTCTTTTTCCCTTTTAAGTGCTTCACTGTACCAAGAATAAAATGCTGTCATTTCTTCCCCACTTACTTTGCTTTTCTTTTTTTCCAAAGTACCCTTCAATGTCATGAATTTAGTCTTATCATAAGTTCCATTTAATGGAAATACCCCACCAGAACAATTCTTAGTAAGCTGAAACCAGTCGTGCAAATACTTACAACTTTCCCTCCCATAGTTATAATATATAAAATATACAGGTTCTCCCTTTTCAGGAATTTGATCTTGCTAGCTTATCTTTGCTCCCGTTTTTCTTATTTTATAAATGAAAATGTTAGGATTACCTTACAAATCCGGGATCCTGGTAGTTCAGGGGACAGAAAATAACTATAGTAATCCACACACCATACAGGGAAGGAAAGGTAGGAAGTCTGTCAGCATGCAACAACAGAGGAGAGGTTTCGATCAGCCTTTTCCCACAGCACCCCCTTGTTTTCATCCCAGCATGAGCTCAAAAGTTACAACTCCAGCATTGCGAATGGGATAACGAGGCAGATAGGTACTGTGTCCAGAACTGACCATTCTTTTGGAGCCTCTGAGGGTGCTTTCACACAATCATACCTATGTCCCAGCATGCTATGGGCTCATGAATTTATTTTAACAATGCATACTTTTATATCCCATCATGCTGTAGGCTCGCAAACTTGTTTTTTCTCTAACAGTTTACAGTCTCTAAGTCCCAATCATGCTGTGGGCTCAAGAACTTGTTTTAACAGTTTGTAGTCTACGCCCCATCATGTTGTGGGTTCATGAATTTGTTTAACTTTAACTTTTTCTCTTTTGTTTTTCTTTTCTCTCATTCATTTATACATTGACAGAATAAAACATCTCTCGTGCCTCTTACTGTTCAATCCTGAGGATACCTCCCTCGACACATGGTGCCTCCTTGTGTTAATTTGTCCTTTACTGTATGTGCACATACATTTACTATTCGCAGTTGCTGTGGGGTCCTCCCACTATTACTTTGTATACCTTACAACTCAGTCAAACAAAAACACAGTCAATCACTTATTCTATGTTCTGCTAAAATTGTCTAAAAGAGAAAAAACACAAACCAACCCTTAAAAAACAATTTCCCTGCCAAGGCTAGTATGTTTGCACACCATGAATAGTGGCACATCTGAGTCTCTGACTATTCCATACAAAGTAGCGTGGAATTCACAGAAAATCTGTGATGGGCCCTATTCCAGAAGTGCCTTGCAGCAATACCAAAGTTCAGATCCAAGTCACGGCACCAAAACGTTATAGTCATAAATAAATAACATTAAGAAATTACCTTATATTCCTTCAGTCAGGAACAACACTTCAACATGTGCAAACAGAATTTTTTATTTACAGTGCAGGGAGACAATCTTCATAGCAGTTGCTAAATAAGCCTCTCTGAACAAAGAAAAAAATGCATCTTTTATACACTTTCTTATCAAGTCAATCATGCAAACTTTTATGTTTACAATAACTACAGCAAATCAATGACTTTAAAAATGGTCTCATCCCTCATGATTTTTGCCTCGGACTTCACATGAACACATTCCTTTACAAGACACACCTGCTTCAAGGGTCTTACTTTCTGACTTTGGATATTTCAAACTTTCCCTAGCAACAACACACCCCTAGCCTGGAGGAGTCAGGCTAACAAATTTATTTTACAGTAGTTAACGTGCCTCTAACATGCCTCTTCTCCTACAGCACTTACTTTTCC
Source organism: Protopterus annectens (assembly GCF_019279795.1). NCBI lineage: Eukaryota > Metazoa > Chordata > Ceratodontiformes > Protopteridae > Protopterus > Protopterus annectens. The sequence goes on along the minus strand of NC_056728.1, from coordinate 230,443,323 downwards.
TTGTTACATATTAAAATAATGTAGTTAAAACACAGCAGTAACTACAGCTTATGAAGCTGTATTTTCCACAGCCCTTCATACAAATTATATTTACTTTTTAATAATAATATTATAGAATCATTAATGAAACTGAAATTAATATACATTTTAATAAGCTGATCTTGTCCCATAACAATGGTATAGATTTAATAAATGTTTATTAAAAAATAAAAAAGAACATGCTAAGGACAGAAAAAAAAATTTTCTAACAAAGAGTGAGCCAGTAAGCAGAAGAAAACTCTGATTCTCATTCTTCAAAACAATACCAAAACCCATAAGAAACTTTGCAAGTGAAACCTTTTTCATTGCTCCAAATGGAAATGCTTGACATACAAAAAAAAAAAAAAACAGGAGCTGACTAGAAGGATGAGGGGTGCCTAGGACTTGAACCAAAGACTGGTGTTGGGAGATGGGGATGATCAGAAAGAAGACCACAACACTCTTAAATTAGTAGATAATTAGGAGACTTTAAAGTTGGAATAGGCAGGTAAAATAGCTCGGCAAGCTCCTGCCTGGTGCCCTGCAGAGTTCTACAGAAGCAGAGAGACAAAAGAGAGACTTTGAAGTGATTACGTATCATTTTTCTGCATTTTCTTGCTGCCTTAAGCTAATTCTACCTAAAACACCAATTTTCTAGAGTTTCTGTGATTTAAAAAGCTTGTTTCAGCTACATATTGTACTTATTTTACTGCCTGCACTTTAACAAAGTAATTTTTGTGTTTAACTGTTGTAGGCTACACACTCAAGTGTAATAGCCATTTCTGTGCATTTAAAGTGTTTGTTTGATTGTGTCTGCTTTATTTTCTGCAAAAATATATACTTGTTTTCCACCTTTCTAAGCTAGTATAGTCCAGTCTTCAGGTTAGTGCTGAATTCAAGGCTGTGTTACAAGTTTTTGTGTTTGCCCATACCTTACTTGGATAGAAGGACGTTTCTCTGTTCACTGTGAGAGAGGGAGCTTTGAGCAATCTATCTGTCCCTGGAGGAGTGGTTTCAGCCCAGAAATTAGTAGTTTATTGGCCATTTTGGGCTAATTTCTATCTCTTTCATTTCCCTGCTATAAAACCCGCATTTCCGCGGTTTTGTGTGCCGGGCAGCACCAGTTAGCTAGGGTATAACTATTCTGGGCTCCACAAAGTCTACTCTTCAATTTCTCCCTTGGAACTAGACAAACTTTCAACTTAAGCACTCAAACCATTCACTTCTCATACCGGCACTTGCTCAAAACTCATAACAAGCACTAGACCCCCCCCTATACTGTAGAGAAGGAGAAGTGTCTGTATTCGATCTTACCAACCAATCAGTAAATCAGTTCACTGTACCTATCCAGGCATGTCTAAAGTGCAGTTTCAGATGTACTCTCTGCTTCAACTGGTGAATCTGTGCATTTTGAGGCAATGTTACAATTGCCTCATGTACACAGACAACCCTCTCCTTCTTCCACCAAACACTAATACATGCAAGAGATGCAATTATACAGCCACACTGGAGGCTAAGCTCTCTCAACCCAAGACTGGACCAGGCAGTCAAGAGGAGAACAGAATTACTTGCATCACACCACCAGTCTTACATAGACCTATGAAACCAGTACTGGCAAAAAACACTCATAAATACACAAAAACATACTTGGAGGCTCTAAATAAAAATCTGCAAAAGCAACAGAGACGTCCAAAGCAGCCATCCAAGCAACCTCCACCCCCAACACAAACCATGAAACACATACTTCACAAAACCAGTGTGCCACACAATCACAGCCCTTAAGGCAAAATAACATACCCAACACACTAGTAATAAGTGACTCTATAGTCAAGCACACTGACGTCCCCACTCACTAGGCTGAACAAGGAGAAGGTTACTGTTAGCTGCTTGTCGGGTGCCAAGATCCGCCACATAACACAAGCACTCAGGTCACTTCAGAACAAGTACAAATATGACTCTGTCATTGTCCATGTTGGTGTGAATGACCTAAGCCGTACCTCCCTGGACAACATGAAAAGAGACATGGAGAAGCTCTCTGATCACGTAACCCAGGCCGGTATGACCCTGACCCGGAGTAGCATCCTGCCCTCACCAAGAATGATACCAAGGTATAGAGAACAGAATTATCAATTTCAACAATTGGCTAAGCTTCTGGTGTCATTCAAAGGGGATCCAGTGTCTGTCAGCCTGGGATGACATGCTCGACAAGCCACGCTGCTTCATAGAGACGGCTTGCGCCTGTCACCCTTAGGCTTTCGAATACTGGCCAAGGCTCTTGCCACCCCCCCCCTAGTGCCTTTTTAGGCGAGGCTTAAAAGACAAACCCACCGCCGTAAATAGCACAATTAACAAAAAACTGAGGGCAATGCTACTCAATGCCAGAAGTCTAAACCTCAAAATGCACGCACTCGAGGCACTCCTCAGTATGGAGAAAATCGATACATGTGCAGTAACAGAAACCTGGTTTAAGGCTCCAGAGAGCACCCCAGCACTACCAGGCTACAACTCATACCATACATTTCGGCCACAAAACCTGGACTGAAATACAAAAGGCGGGGGAGTATCCCTATTCATCAAGGATACCCACACCTCCAGGTTACTGGCACAGCACAATGCTTCAGAGATCATCCACGTGCAACTAACAATGGGCAACACTGCTATTCAAATTATAGCTTGCTACAGATCACCCACCATGTCCCGGGACCCCCACTCCGCATTCCTGGAAACAGTAATATTGGGTGATTTCAATTACCCAAACATTAACTGGAAGAACTACTCAAGTACAAACTCCCTTGCCCAACATTTCCTAGAATTTATAAACTCAAGCACCCTGGATCAACTGGTCAATACCCCCACCAGAGGTGACAACATATTGGACCTGGTCATCACCAACATGGGCGACCGGTGTTCCACACCAGAGGCCAACCCCTCGCTGGTTAGATCTGACCATAAACTAATCACTCTGGATATCCACATTCTGCCACCACCCCTGGTCAAAGAAACCACCGTGAAAAACTTTTCAAAAGCAAACTTCACGTTACTTAAGACCGAGGTGGGAAATTTTAAAGCCCCCATGCTACAGGATAATGCTGTCCAAGCTACAAAGCCATTTACTAATGCACTCTATGGGCACCTACAAGAATGCATAGATCATGCTATCCCAAACAAATTAAGACTCACTCCTCCAAGAAAAGGAAACCAGTCTGGTGGACCCCTGCCATAAACAAGCTATACAATAGAAGGAGGAAACTAGTACAGAAAAGAGTAAAATCCCAAGAAGGGAAGATATCCCTGATCAGTATGAGCAAGAAACTACATTCCCTCGTAAAATCATCCAAGGCTAGCTTCAAAAGAAAAATTGCCATGGACTCCAAAGATAACCATAAGGCATTCTTTAGCTATGTCAAGAATCTAAGTGTCAATTCTCAGATCTGCTCGGATTTATTGCAGAATGGCGCAAAATACACTGAATCGACCAATATAGCCAACATCCTGGCAGACAGGTTCAGTGCAAACTTTACCCCCCCTCTCACTCCCAAAAGGGCCCATAACTATACCAGAAGAATGTAGTGCCCCTGAAATCACAGACTCTCAGGTTAAAACAGCCCACTCCAAAGCCAAAAACACAGCATCAATGGGACCGGACGGTGTCCCAGGCTGTGTCCTACATGAGCTCAAAGATGAACTAACCCCTCACTTAAACACACTATTTAAACTCAGTCTCTCCACAGGCTACGTGCCCACAGAGTGGCGCACAGCAATGGTTATTCCACTCCACAAAGGTGGAGCCACAACAGACCCCGGGAACTATCGCCCTATAAGCCTGACTAGCTTGGTCTGCAAAGCTATGGAGTGCAACTAACAACAGGCAAAACTGCTATTCAAATTATAGCTTGCTACAGATCACCCACCATGTCCCAGGACCCCCACTCTGCATTCCTGGAAACACTGATTTTGGGTGATTTCAATTACCCAAACATTAACTGGGAGAACTACTCAAGTACAAACTCCCTTGCCCAACATTTCCTAGAATTTATAACCTCCAACACCCTGGATCAACTGGTTAATACCCCCACCAGAGGTGACAACATATTGGACCTGGTCATCACCAACATGGGTGACCGGTGATCATGGATCTCATTAACAGAGACATTGGAAACCTCCAAACATTGGACCCTACCCAGTTCGGCTTTGTTAAGGGCAGATCATGTCTCCTAAACCTGGTGGACTTCTTTGAGACAGTTACCAAGGCTATAGACGAGAGAAAGGTGGTTCACACAGCTTATCTAGACCTCGCAAAGGCCTTCAACACCATTCCTCACTCAGGTATTATAGACAAGCTCACCAGCCTGAAGATAAACCCCTACATCATGAGATGGGTTGCCAACTGGCTCATGGACAGAACCCACATGGTAAGAGTTGCAGGAGCTAGATCTGACTCTAAACCGGTTACAAGTGACGTTCCCCAGGGCTCAGTCCTAGGACCCCTCCTGTTCGGTATATACTTCTCAGAAGTACAGGCAAGCACAGGAGGACTATGGCTGACCAAGTTTGCAGACAACTGCAAAATAGGGGCTATAGTTGACTCTCTGGCTGACACAGACATCCTCCAAAAGGGTCTCACGGAGACAGATACCTAGTGTCAAAACCATGGCCTCAAGCTAAATGCCAAAAAGTGCATAGCCATCCCCTTTGGAAAAAACAAAGTACCCACAAACTACCTCATAGGTGATAGCCCCCTAAATACGGAAGACATAATAAGGGATCTGGGGACCCAAGTAGATAGTAACCTCTCCTTTGATAATCACATTATCAAAGTGGTTAGAAAATCCTTCTATGTGCCCACCTAATCACAAAAGGGTTTGCATCCAGATCAAAAGAGGTCATTGGGCCCCTCTATGCATCATTCATCAGACCCATCATAGAGTACAATGCCCCATTTGGGATGTACCTTACAAGACACCTGCAACAACTGGAAAGACCACAGAAGTACCTCACCAAGAGGATCACTGGCCTCAATCAGATTCCCTATGCAGCTCGACTGAAGAAACTCCAGCTGTACTCAGTTGCATACCGCTTACTCAGAGGTGATCTCTGCCTGACATACAAGGCCATGTCCAACCCAAAATTGATGGACATGCTCCACCTAAAGAAAACCATATCTCCTCGAGCCACACGCTCCAGGGATCTAAACCTCACCACAACAACAAATAGAACATGCTGGAGGGATAGACTTCCCATGCTCTGGAATAAGACTCCAATCTACATTAGGCAGAGCTCCTCGCTAACCCTCTTCAGGAGAAACCTTGACGAGTGGATGGGAAACAGAAAGTTTACCCCAGGGATCACTTCAATGGCTCTGCTGGACAGAGGCACAGGGAACTAATCTAAGGGGTGGCGAAAGCCAACACATTCCGGCTAGGCTTATAAATGCCTTCGGGCAGATAGCCTAGTACCTACCTATGAACCTATGAACCTAAATGTGGCTCTGCAAGAAGTGGTTAAAAAAGAATGGAATTTTGTTGACTGTGTTAAATGGTTGGATGAACTGTAAAGTTTATACCTCCCTTTGTCATTAATGTTTGGAAGGTCACTGAAGAAAATGAATACATAAGTAAAACTGTTTGTTGCTCTTATTAATATTTGTATACAAATTTCATGATATAAACTGCATATTTTATCATAAAGCAGTTTTATACAGTGTTTAGTCAAGTATTTTAAATGTGGTGGGGGAGACAGTGACTGGAGGAATCTTAGTTACTACTATATATGTTAAAGATATTAAAGGAAAAAAACTTTTTCTTAGTTGTAAAGTATCTAGGCTTCACACTATAATAAGGTTAAAAAGACTGGATAAAAGCAAGTTAAAGCTAATATAATGCTCTGATCTTGGGCTCCTGGGGTGGGAAAAGATAAATATTTGGTGATCATATTACATGTAACCCTGAGTAGAAATGCCAGAAAATGACTTCCTAGTTATGGAATAATCTCCTTAAAAAACTCAATTACTGACTAACCGCTTACAACCATAAAACAAAGGACTGCTTCAGAATTAGCTTGGTTTGATCATATTAAATGTAGACTCAAGATAAGGGTATGTTCCAAAAGTTTTTAGACCAGTGTTTAGCAACCTGAAGGTTGTAAAAAAACCCAGACTCCTTAAAGTTAGGAATAAAAGTTTCAGAAACCATTAGAACACATAATTTGTTCTTGAAAGTTGCTAAGTTATCAAATGCCCTTACACTGGATTGCAGTTTCATTCCAGACTCTCAGTTTTATCTGAGTGATTTATGTCTCAAGGCAGTTCTCAAAATATCTGTACAGAAGGTAATCCTATTTTGTTTATGAGTAAATGGATTAGAATACAATTTAAGATTTAGTAAAGCTTGAATTCACTCATTGTTAAAGGCCTTATATAGCAACATAGCCTTTTCTCTAAAATATGTGTAATGAAGAGTAAAGAAATGTAATTTATTGTGTATATCTTGATAACATCAGATAATGTTCATCTCTCAGTGAAATAGATTTCAGTAAAAGTCCCACATTTCTCATACCTTTTGACCTAATTTTATTAACATGATTTTCAAATGATAACATGCTAATAATTATGACTCTAAGATCTCTATACTCCTTAACCCTCTTAAGAGTTTCACTGTTCTGTAGTAAAGGTTTGTTTATTGCTTGATTGCCAAAGTATATAACTTGACATTTATCACAACTAAAATGCAGACTGTATGCATCCAATTAGTGAAAGCTAATAAAAATCCATTTATTACAGCTATATTATTATTTGAAACTACTATAAATTAGTCTTCCAGTTATCATCATACTTACTGATTCAGTGCGATCAATTTCAGAGCTTAACAGAAAATACTAGATTTAAAAGAAAGGGTCCCAAGACCGTACCTTGTGATATACCGTGTATACTTTGTAAATAATTTGACTTTTATTCTGTGTTGTAATGCACTGTGTTCTGCATGTAAGATAGTTAATAATCCAGTTTACTAAAATTGGATTGAACTTATACTTTCTTAAAATTTAACATAGGTCTATTTAGTAAAGTGTCAAAGGCTTTTACAAGGTTTAGGAAAATTATACCTGCAGTATGACCTGCATCTATGCCCAAGCAGACCTGATTAATACCATGTTGGGTTAAATCAATGTAATTTGAACTATATATATTGGATCTTGAAGAAGCTGTATTAAACAGCTTTCAAAATACTTACAGAAAAGTGATGTCAAATTAATCGGTTCATAGGTAGCTACTAGGCTTTTAGTCAAATGGATCATTGAGGAGCCTAGGCCAAATTCCAAGTTGCCATCAAGCAGTGCCTGGTTAGGTTCATACTCAAGGTCATATAGCAGTGAAATGAGGACTGTAGGAATCAAACCTTGTATGACCGGAACTACAGCTCATAGCTTTAACCATCTGTGCCAGCTGCCAAATGGTTTTAGTTTTTAAGTGTATGCCTCTTCTTGTGTATTACAGTTATTGAAGATTTTTCCATGAATCAGGTACAAATCCTTTGACTATGATTCTGCTAATGATTTTGTATAAATCTGGAATTAGTTCCTTATGAGTAATATTAATTAAAATAGCAGGGATGTTGTCTGGTCCTATAGAAGTTTTTTTCAGACTTAATTATGGTCTTTGAAATTAATTCAACTGAAATTATTGGACAGACAATTTTTGGATATTTTAGATTTATAATAGGTACAGTTACATCTGTATATGAATGAGCAATAGGAGCAAAACAATTAAAAAGGAGTAAAATAACAATGAAATGTATTGGCAATTAATTTAGGCCTAACAATCAAAGCATCATTATAACTAATAGAGGTAGTAGAACTTTGTGACTTAGTCTTAGACGTAACATATTTGTAATATGATGGTTTATTATCTAAATGGTCTGTCATTTAATTTTTCCTTAATCAATGTAGACCTAAACTTCTTAAAGATATTGTTTAAATTAGATTTGTTCTTTTGCGTTGGATGCTTTCTGAATCTCTTAAATTCTTTTTATATAATTTAATCAAACTAGCATTCCACCAGCATGGGCATAAAGTCTATTTTTTATGAAAATTACAGTTGAAAGCAGTAGTGCTATCAAGAACATTAAGCAGCTTGTTTTCCAGTTTCACATAACCCATATCCTTATCATGACTGCATCTTACAACCATTCTGACTAGTTTAAAAATGTAATAGTCTGAGTATAATCAAGTAATTTGTTAGAGACTTTCAATATCATGTATATCAAACAAGGAATCATGGTCAGGCATTCCTAAAGGTGGGTGTATTTCCAGATGTTTAAGTGTTCACATTTGGTTACAATCAGACCCAATATATTTCTAGCCCTCAGCAGTCTAACAATTTGTGAAAAGTCATAAAATAATATTTCTAAGAAATCTAGCTCAAATTTTTAAATAATTGCATAGTCTTTCGAGTTTATCTTGGGATAACTCAGGTGACTTAATAAGGTAACTTGCCTTAGACCAGTACGTGTCTCTAAGTTTTTATTTTAATTCCCCTTAAGTAAGATAATCCATTGATGACTTTCTGCATGTTAAAATAATCTTTAAATCATCTTTACCATGATGTCATTTTAAATCAACAACTAATGTTTCTAAATTATTTATTACTATAAATTGAGCAATAATAGTCTCCTCCAGCAGCAATAAGACTTAACCATTTTTGGCAAGCCTCAGAAATTCAAACGATATATGGCACAGTGGTGCAGGGGTTAATGTTGTTGCCTCACAGCAAGAGGCTCTCCAGTTTCCTCCCACATTCTAAAAACATGCGTCTGGAGTGTTTCTCCCCAGGCCCCTGCCGAAAATAGGCTCTGTCCTAGTTGGACTTTCCCAGTCAACAAATGTTAAAAAATAAATAAAAGTGGTTCACTTGTATCCCATGTTTCTGTAATAGTCAGCATTTCTAGAGTCTCAATTTTTAAGATATTTAATTCATGGAATTTATTTCTAAGACTACATGCTTTACAAAAAGCTTTCAAAGTTATATTAGGTTTATTATTTCTGGAATCAACCCCCTTTTAGTTTGACTTATAGTTAAAAAGCCTTTACAAGTTCTTTAACCATACTTGTAATTTAAGCTGCACCAGAATAACTGAGATGAAACTTAACCTTAGCAAACACTTGGTAATCAAACCTTAGTTCTTCCTAGAAAAATAATCATTTTATTTTAGTAGATAGAACATAATTGCCTTAGCCAGGTATTAAATAGGAACACTTTGAAGAAAGAGTAATCGTTGAGTCTTACTGATGGAAAATTTTAAATAAAAAACATTTATATTTTAGAGGATCCAAGAAATTCAATAATGTTTAGTAAAGCATTTTCTTATGTTTTAATGGGGTATATATATTAAAGATAATTTACACCATAATGAATTAGAATGTGTGAATAAATAATCATACTTACTCAATTTACTAATTAAATTAAGAATATCAGTTAATATCAGACTTGTTACTGCATAGATGGTTACTCTCATTCTATCCACATCACTCAATTTTCTGTTAATAGGTTTAAATATGGAATCTGAAAAAAAGTAAAACATTATTAGCTCTCTTATTCAGATCTGGAATTTTGCTATATGCAATGTAACAAGCATCAATCATACCTGTATTAACAGTACATATGGAAGAATTTTTTTCTAGCTGAAGAGATTCTAAATGTAATTTGCTCTTAATTGTTCCTTTTATTCAACTTCATATCAGTGTAAAATACTTATTTCAAGTCATATCCCTTGGTTGGACTTTGTTGCCACTTTCTGGGAACCCTAGACTCTGTAAAAACTTCTGAGGGAAGAACAGGTGGTCTTTCATATTCATCTAAAATGTTAATACTAACAGAATCCTGAGATGATTGATATAAAAGTATGGTGGTCACAATGATCATTTACATCATTTATCAGCAGTACTTCTAACAGGTGGTCATTCTCTAACCCCACCAAATTAGAATTAAAACAGGTTAATCATGAAACAAGATATTATCATCATTAACTTGCTTGTTCTACTTTTTTGGGTTTTGGGTCCTTGAAGTTTCCTTTTCCTAGAATCAAACTGATTTAGAATATTGGATAATTTTTCTGTCTAATGTTCTACTACATGACAATTATGTTTTAGAAGCATTTATAACATTCAAATCAGAATATATTCATGACTGCTTTAGTAAAATATTCAAGCTCAACTAATTTTGCTGAGGCAATTTTATCAGTATGTGAACTACTTTCTATTACTAAATCTCTAATAGATATATGTTTCTTATAATCAAACCACCACTAGGCATGTTCTTAACTGAGTCTTCTTCACTATTAACAACTGATGCAATACAATGTGTTCCCACATCCTTACATAAGTCAGATAAGTCCTCTCTCCGGGACTCCATAAACATTGTAACAGTACTTAAAAATATTCCACAACTACATGAACAATCATTAATTTCTTTCACAACTATATGAACAGTCATTAATTTCTTTCTGATAGTTTATACACAACTATATCACTTAACTGTTCAAACGTAGCACATATTTAAATAATGTGTCATTAGTTTTCATGAAAACTCCACAATTATAAAACTGAACCAAAAACTTAAACTCAAGTCTTTCAGAGCATAACTAATTAAATATTGACTGTTTTGTGTCAGTTAACTTAGTTTAATAACAGGTAATATGAATAATAATTGTCAGTATTATATAAATTAATCCAAAATGAGATTCATTGATTAGTTTTGAAATAAATTTATCAGGTAATGAAACTAAGAATTTATACTAAAAATATTTTCTTCATTTAATTAACTTTTGTTTACCGGGAAAGTCTGACTTGGAACGAGACAACTGTTAGCAGAGGCCTGGGGAGAAATGCTCCAGACACATGTCTTTGTAACTGGTGGTCTTTCATATAAATACATAATATAAATACAATCAAATATACAAACTCATTTGCCAATTAAAAGCACCATATGAGAAACAGATTTTAAACTAAGAAGAAGGTATAAAACCTTTAAGTGCTTTAAAAATACTTTAACCTTTCCCCTGTTTTTACAGAGGTGTATATCTAGATTAATGTCCTTGGTCTGAGTTATGGATACAATTTTTTAAGCAAATAGACTTGTAAAATAAGATAAAATTATGGCAGACATTAAAAATTGTAGTTCTTTCTTGCATTTGCAAAGTTTATTTGCTATTTTCCCATTACCAGAGGATTACAGCGGGAGACAAGAAGTTTACAGGTGTAAGGAACTAATCATGAGAGGTCTAAACAGTTATTCTGAGTGAAATATGAAAAGATTATTTCATGCATCTGTAAAATTACTAGCTGTTTTTCCCATTACCAGCTGATTTTACTTGAAGACAAGCAGTCTGCAGTTGCAAGCAGTTAATCATGAGAGGTATGAACACTGCTAAGTGAAATGGACAAGATACAATGTAATTAATATTTAGGTGCACATTGGCAAGCAGTTCAGTGAAAAATAAATGAAGACTGCACCTGTGGGATGTGAACAAGTTATACAATTAGTTGGCTTCCCAGAAACATTGATACTTCAATGCATTTAATATAACATTGCAGAACTTAATTTATTTAAAGGTAGCCAGTGCAATTTCCTTAGATCTAAAAGTTAATGTTTGTTGACAAGCTGCAAGCTATTTTTTTCACATCTGGGTGGAGAAAATAAAATAACAGCAATAAGTGTAAGTCGCAACCTAGGCACTAACATGCACTTTAATATGAGTAACCTCAATTTTAGAATATGTAATGCCTGTGGATGTAGCCATCAGTTTGGAATTACTGCTTGTATCTTTATTAAAAAGAGAAGGGCATACTGAAAATCTGTTTTGTTTGCTTGCATGTTTTCAATGAATCAAAAAGTTTTGAAAATGTGATATAGGTTCAGCTGGAAACAAGGATCAACTACATAAGAGATCAGCCTGAAAACATTGCAGTATGCAAGCTAAACATTGGAAATTTACATTCAAAAGAACTATCATGCATAACAAGTGTGAGTAATAGCTTTCTGTCATAACCATTACTTTGTCTGTCAGTATCATCATGGAATGTAAGTGGCCTTACAGGTATAGAAAAAAATGCAGAGTATTTGATTATATTAAGAACTCTAGGGTACAAATAGAAATGTTACAGGAGACATCTGGATACCAATGAGCGTGTGAATTGGACAGAAAATGGATTTCAGGGTGAACATTTAGCAGAATATCAAGGTCAAAAGGAAAACAGGAATAATAATGTTAATTCCTTGTGGGGCTCCAGTAGTGATAGAAAAGAAAAAATATATAATAATAGTAGATTTGTGATAATAAGGAGTTATTGGCAGGAGAGGTGGATTACACTGTAATGTATTTTTACTTCATCCAACACTGTTCATTTTGATCTTAAGTGAATGGTGGAAAAAAGCAATAAACTTTCAGCAGAAAATATTAGTTATGGGTGGGAACTGGAACCTGATTTGCACTGGTTAAAATGTATCATATTCCCTAGAAGGGAAAATATAACAACCGAGGGAAGATTTCTGAAGAAATATGAGAATATTTGATATGGAAGATGTAAATTCAGTAGTAGGAACAAACAGAATTTCTATATTCCCATTGGCACAACAACTAGGCTAGACTGGATAGAAATTATATTAATCAGGATCATGCATATAAAATTGAAAACTCAAAGACACATCCAATAACTTTCAGATCGTGTACCAATAAAAAACAAGATAAATATGCAGGATAATGCAATAAAATGAGACATTGTCACTTTCCTACTTATCTGATAAAAACAGAAATTTATTTAAGGAATGGGTGTTAGAAATTATTTAAGAGTTGTTAAAGAAGATATACATTTCTTCAGATGGGATAGCTAGTAAGTGGTATAAAATTAAACTGGAGTTCAGAAATATGGTATATATGAGAAAGGTATGAGGAAAAGTAAGAATTATTTAGATGATTGACAATGGTTACATTTTTGCAGAGTAAATGGAAATCTCACAGAAAAACAAGAGGAGCAACTGCAAAATTCTAAATGGAAAATAATGGAGTATTTGAATAATATGCATGAGTTTAGGAAGTGTGCTGTTAAGCAACTTTTTTGATAACCGTTCCAGAGCACAAAAACTTTTAGCATGATGACTTAGGCAAGAGATAGTAGATGGGGTTGTTACCAAACTTAAGGGAGCCTATAACAAGAAAAATAACTAGACTAAAACATAGTTTTCAAAATATTGGCTGTAACTAATAATATATGGAGGCAAAAAAGAATAAGTATTTCCTGCCAAAATAGAGAGAGTAATACAATGAGATGACGGGGAGTAATGAGCAGGAGAGAGAAAATTAAGACATGGAAAGAGAGAGAGAGTAGTTTATTATTAGAGAGATGAGAATGTTATGGAAGGAAATTAGAGAGGAAAATAAATAATAGAAAGTGTCGACTGAAGAGGTAGAAGAGCATACATTGGTAGTATGGTATCATTAAATTGAAAGCTTTTTTGATGTTAGCCCAATACTACCCAGTAAAATATGAAGGTGTTAGTGAATTAAGAGTGAGAAAGGCATAGTTAGTTGGTAGTCATACATCTGTTCTGAGGGTTGTGCAGGGACAGGTGTAAGACATATTTTTTTAGATTGGTCTTGAAAGTAGAAGGGTTGCTTGTATGTTTAAGGGATAAGCAGATAGAGTTTCAGGAGTGAGCTACATAGCTGGAAAAGAGAAAGTTTCCTGCTCACCGATGTTTGATGTGTATATATCAGCTACGAAAATGACAAAGAGTGTTGTCAAAATTGACAGATATGGTTTTGTGGAGGGTAGGCAAACATTTGACAACATGTATAGAATAATGATGACCCAGAGGGAAGCAGAGTGCACACAAACACAGCTATTGTTGGTGGGTCTTGATGCTGAGAAGGCATTCAATTGTGTCAGCTGGGATTTTATGAGTAGTGTAATGGTGGCATCTGCATTCACTGATAGAATAATAGGATTAGTTATGAAGATATCTGAAGGGTCTGAAGCTAGAAAAAGGTTGGAAGATTCCTCTCTGACAAGGTGTGTTTGAACAGAGTAACCAGGCAGAGTTGCCATCTTTCCCCTTTGTTGTTTGCTTTATATTGACAGCTATTTACAAGGAAAATAAGGGACTCACAAATTCAAGGATATAATTGGTATGGTAATCAAGAATAGTTATATTTATTTCAGATGGCTTATTTTGAATTTAATCACTCTACAAAAGGGCATTTCAGTACTGTGTAACATTTTACAGATTCAAGTCTTTTGGAGATATAAAATAAATGAAGAAAAAAAGAGTAGAAGTTAGGAGGAAAAAAGTGTGTGCGAGAGAAGAAACATGAGCAACAGGGTGAGATTATAGAGGTAGTAAAAAGATACAAATTAGGAGAGAAAAGAGAAGAAAAAGAAAAGTGTGTGTGAGACAGAAATATGATGCAGGAGGCACAATAAAAATAGTTTAGGTTGGGTTTTGGCAAGAGCAATCCCAAGAAATTTGGAAATAAGTTTTTAGTTCCTTTTTAAAGATATTGCTTTTATTAATGGAATGAAGGGACAGGGGAAGTTTATTCCAAGAACTGGCTATAGAAATAACTGTACAGCATTTTGCCCATACATTTGTTTGGTTTGTGTACCTAAAGTAGGTGGTGGTGTGAGCTTCTGAGTTCACGTTTGGGTACATAGAGTTACACGAGTGGCCAGGGCAGGAAGAAGGGCTAGTAAGTATGTTATGAGTAATTTGCAGCTGAGGTTCTAGCAGTAGATGGGGTAGCTCAGGCCATTGTAATGTCTTTAATGCAAGACAGTGGTGGGATTTGTAGGGAGTATTTGCGGAAAATCTAGCAATTTTATTGTAAGCACATTCAAGTTTAGCTAGGAGATTGTTCTGGATGTGGGTAAGGATAGGAGCAGCACAGAGAAGAGAAGGAGAGTCTGTGCCAAGGTTGGTCTGAATTTTATTGGGAGAAACCATTTGTTTATATATAAAAGACCAAGTTTATGTTGAGTTTTTTTTTTACAGTATTGAGGATATCATTCTAGGTCCAATTTTAGTTGATCATCGATTATTACACCGAGGAGCTTAGTATACGAGTCAACTGAGATTATAGTACTGTTAAGGGATGCAAAGGAGAAGTTTGGTTTAAGAGGTTTGAGGGTTTTGGGTGGGAAGAGTAACAGCTTATTTTTTTAGGGTTCAAAAGGAGCTGGTTAGTTCAAGCCACTTTTCAACTGAGTGCAGAGATTGTTGAGTGAGGCTGTGAAGGCTTTGCATGTTGTCTGAGGTACGGATTATGGTAGAGTCGTCCGCGTATTCCATTAGTGTAGAATGGGGAGAGGAGGTGTGAAGGTCATTGATGAATATGTTGAATAAAAGGGGACCAAGGATAGAGCCTTGGGGAATACCAGTTTTGACTGGTAGGAAGGGGGAAGTGGATATTTCCCATTTGACGGCTTGGAAATGGTTAGATAGGTAGCTAGTAAACTAAGAAGTAGTAGATTTAGAGAGGTTAAGACTGATGAGTTTGTTTAAGAGGATGGAATGAGAAACTATGTGAAAGGGTTTGGTTAGGGCAAGGAAGCGAGTAGATACAAGTTTATTTTCATCCCTAGCTAGGGCAATGTTATGGGTAAAAGATATAAGAGCAGTAGATGTACTACGTGAAGGACGGAAACTATGCTGAGTTGGGATTAGAAGGATTTCCTGAAGGAGAAAGTTGAGAATTTGTGTACACACTTTTCAAGAATTTTAGAGAGAGGGGTGAGAGAATGGCAATGGGTCTGAAATTGGAGGGATCGGAGGAGTTACCACCTTCGTGGAGTGGTTTAACAAATAATTTCTTTAATATATCTGGGACTGCATTCTCTTTTATGGACCTGTTGATTAGGATGGAGATAGGGTATGCAATGGATTTTTGATGCATGTTTAAGGAAAACTGGTAGATTGTCTATGAATGGGGAACAGGATTTTAACTTGCTAAGCAGAGTTTTAATGAAATAAGTTGGGACAGGTGATAGAGAGAAGGATGTAGAGAGGGAGGAAGGAGAAGTACAGTTGATGTACTCGATTCCAGGTTTAGTAAGTTTCTCTATAGTCTCAATATAGAAGACCATATCTATCAATTTTGGCATCAACTTCGCCATTCTTTTAGCCATTGCAGACATAGAAATGAGCCCATACAAAGCTGCATCATATGCGTCTTTACTGTCTTTAGGTATTACAGCCACCACAACTTTTATCCAGGATATAGGTGCCTCCCCCTCATTTTAAAATACTGTTAAACTGGATCTTTATCAATTTCTTCCCTCCTAACTTCCAGACTTCCTCTGGAATACTATCTATTCCTAGAGACTTTGCTGTAGATTAGTTATATATATCAGCATTTTTATCTCATCTCCTCCTATCTTAATTGCTAGTAGTTTAGACTCATCTACCTCTAACATTGGCATATTTAAGTCTTCATAAATATTTCCATTTGTGCTTTTTACTGATTTTCCAATTCCTCTGCTTATATAATTTTTCATAAAATTTCCAAAATATCTCTAATATCTCTACAGGATTTCTGGTTATTTTTCTTGTTACAGGCTTCCTAAGTTTGGCAGCATCCCCTTTCTAATTTCTGTTGCCAAAGTTGTTGCACCAAAACTTTTTCTGCTTTTGAATTATCAGAAAATAGTTGCTTAACAACAATCTTTCTAAACTCATGCATATTATCCAGGTACACCTTTATTTTCCCTTTAACACTCTGCAGTTGTGCCTCCTTTTGTTCTGTGAGATTCTCATCATTTTGTCATGCTTTAACCTTTGTCAGCCCTTCTAAATAATTCTTATTACTTCCTAATCAGATGTCTTTCTTTTATTCCTATCTTGTTTTTAAACTCCACTTTTATTTTCTTTCACTCATTAGCTATAACTTCTGGAGTACGTTATATCTTCCTTAATAACTCTCATATAATTTTGGGTCTATATTATGTAGTCGAAAAACATGTTGATTGAACACATTTTCATTGACACATAAACAGCGAACACACTAATCTCTGAACGGCCATTTCAGTGAATTTTTTCCGACGGGGAAAAAACACTTTGCCGTCGTTTTGCCCTTTCCCCACTGTAGTATGATGTTTGAGTTGGTATATTTAGTTGGGGGGGGGTGAGGGGGAAAAGCCCCCCACTTTGTAGGGTTTAAAAGCTTTTTTTTTTTTTTTTTTTTTTTTTTTTGGCCAAGCAATTTTTTCCCCCTGAGAAAAAATTTGCTGAAGTGGCCATGGCCATTCAAGAATTAGTGTTTTCACTGTTTATATGTCAATGAAAACGTGTCACGTAATATAGACCCGATAATTTCCATTACCATTCCTTAAATTCCTCTCTTTTTAACTGGTAGGTGGGGAAGCACTAGTGTCTCATCTTCACTTCATTACCCTGCATATTTATCCTAGTAATTATTGGTTCACATTCTGAAACAATTATTGAATGCATATCAAAGTTCTCAGCTAAATGAACATGTTCCTGTGAAATATTTCTGTCAAGTCAAGCCTAGTTATTGTACATTGGGTAATAATATGTAAATTCTCTCCGAGTTCCTACTACTGAATTCAAATCTTTCATACCAAATATTTTCATAAATTTCTTCAGACCTCTGCCCTCTTTTATTATATTTTCCCTTCTAGGCTCTCCAAATACATCCTTTGCTAGAATAATGAGCTGTGCATAAACCAGCATTTGTCTGTAGCTTATGAAGTCTGACACAAAATGCCTACCATTATATAGTAACTGCAACACACACCATTCTGCTACAAAACCACAAATTTGACAAGGAATAGACCAAACATGTGGGGTAAAATCAAAAACAGTTGACACAGCTATGCCTTCTGCAAAAACACACACACGCACGCGCACACAGAGCTATTGTGCTTCTGCTATTTTCTAAATGCTGATAACACATACTGACCTGGACATATCTTGATCCCACAAAAACAGAAAAGACATTTAATAAGCAAACTGTAAATACTGCTCATATCTTAGATACACAAAGAAAGTGACCCTTAACTTTCTAGTCTAATTTGAAGCAGAAATCCAGACTATAAAGTTAATGAAAACAGAAGCAATCAGCAGCATACATGTGCATAAGTTAAGAGTAGAGAAGGAGACTAATTTGCATTTTACAGCTCGCATATCTCTCAACCTTCCATCACTCATCTCTGAAAGGTGGAATACTTCCTCTCATAATGTGGAACCCTTACACATAAACAGCTTACTGACAAACTTCAACTAGGAAGCTCACAAGATAGCTGGTTATCAAACGTGTTACTTTATGCAATGTATAAAAACTTATTTTGATGAATTAATATGATTCAATATTATTATACTATGGAGGCATTTTCCCTATCCTAACTTCTCCCATGGGGGTGATGTTAGTACCACATCATCAGGTGAATCCAATGATCTCCACCTGATGTGTGCAGAGTTCATACTCCACACCTCACCCTCCCTGAGCTACTGTCACCTGCTTAAGATCCTAAGTCTGTGTCTCCAGTCAGTCATCATCTTGTAAGCCAACACTTGGAATGGAGAACTGATACACTGGGAACCAGTCCCACCCCTTAGCATGGAATCGCTAATGCTGTAGCTCTGTCTCATCCCACCAGCTATTCCAGCACTCATACAGCTACTTGAACTTGAATTGTCTGGGGTGCAGTCAGGACTTTTTCTCTATAAGCCACAAAGCCAGGAAAAGCAGTATTTTTGTAATTGAAAATTTGCAACAGTAACACAGTATACAGTGCAGCTGTAAGTGTAGAATACAAAAAATATATATACAGTTTAACTGTCAGAGTACTACTTATGATGGTGTGGCCCAATGACAGTAAAAATGAAACATGATTGTGGCAAATAAAATGAAATCTTAAATAACAAGGATATGCCATTCTGCTAGGATTTACACTAATAGAACATGATAAGCAGATGGAAACTAAGCAGGTAAACTAATGTCAGCTTAATATGCTTATCAGATGTTTTGCCTTAAGAGAGTTACACTAAAATAAGCTCTGCTTTTATTAAATTTCTAAGGAACAAAAGATTAAGTTAGGTATTTAAAACGTCAGAAAGATATACATTTTAAAAGAGAATGCGAGACCATCCAGGCAGGAAGAAGAGAATTACCACTGTCAAGTGCTTGCTTGGGCATACTCTAAATGTGTCAGTCTCGTATCAAAAGTTAACCAACAAATATTAGCCAAATAACAAGGAGTTCAGGATAAAGCCATATGACAGCGCATATGACCAAACGAAAAAGTGACTCTTACGAATGGGTGAAGAACAGATATAACTCAGAGAAACTAAAATACAGGTTTGAATGTATTTACAGGAAAAAATATAAGATCTATTTTAAAAATGAGAGAAGGCTGGGAAAAGAAACTAGACAGTCAAATAGGAGGAGAAAGAAGACACAGATGAAGAAGGGAGCAAAGGGTGAGGGAGAAGAATTGTCATACGTCATTCTGGCAAATTGGGATAAGTGATGGAATGGTGTAAAGACCCCAAAGGGATAAAAGGATGGGGTTATATTTCATTAGTGTTGCTTGACATGTGCAAAGAGGCAGCAACAGTGTTATAGTAGCATCAATGGGTGAGAACCCGCAGGAATGTAAAAAGCTGGTAACAAGCTTCATGCAGAGTTTCCCTGAGTTAGTGCATACTGTGGATAGGGAAAGACTCTGGAACCTGTAAACAGTATAACAAAGCTGAGTGACAGTAGTGCTTTACAAGCAAGGAACAAAGGCTGAAAAACATTTTTGGGAGAAGAAACTGACAAAATATGTTCAAACAAGTGCTGAATGAACAGTTACTAAAACTGGGGAATAAATACTGAAAAATGTAGGAAAATATAATAGGTTACATAAATATACAAATCACAAAAATATGATAGTAGCTTACATGAAATATTTGCAACATATTACAGATCCTAAGAGAGGTTATAGGATCATTTTCTTATTCACCAAATACTACAGTTGAATCTAGACATAGTAATAAATTAATACACTTGCTGTGAAATTGTTGGCGGTGACTGGAAGTGATTGAAAAACTCCAAGTGCTTTGTTTCCTGAAATATATAAAACAAAAACATAAAAAAAAATCTCTAATAGAAATGCTGATAGAAAACAGACAGACAATTCAAATATATTACAGCTGGGTGCTAAATAAAAAAGGAACTGCAAAATGGTTTGCCTCACTGTAGACCACAAATAAGCCATAATCCAGTCAACAAGGGTATGGACAGAAGTTTCTGTTTTGCACTCAAGACTTTCTACTGCTGTCCACCCACCCAAAATTTTAAACAAACACAGACACAATGTCTGTCTGTATATACACACACACACACACACACACACACACATATATATATATATATATATATATATATATATATATATATATATATATATATATAAATCCTCGTATATAAAACATAAATTCTTTCCAAATGCTGCTGCCAAAGACGGGGACACTATATAATGAAGTATTTACATGTTTTGGTTAAAAAGGCTTCTGTTATGGCAGCTAAGGATATGTGGGAATAGATTAAACAAAAGATAATACAAAAACTGAGAAACTTAAAGCTGTTTATGGATAGGGATAGTAAGACACAGCAGTAAAAATGTTTTTAGTTGAAGGAATTTATCTGGGAGAGGAAGAGGGAAAGAATTAATCCTCCAATAGAAAAAGTTGGTTTAGGATTATCTGATTTAAAGAAATATTTTTACAGCTATGCAATTAAGACTCTCTCTCTATAAATATATATATATATATATATATATATATATATATATATATATATATACACACACACACACACACACACATAAACAGGAGATTATAATTCATAGTGGAAAGGGATGATGATTAAGTGGGGAGAAGCTGAAGAAATGACAGAATGGGATTTTTTGGACTCAGATCCTTAAGGAAAATAACAAACTTATATAATATTATATTTATAAAGTAGCAGAAAGTATTTTAAGAACTATGCCACCGTGAGAATGGAGAAAGGAGATTTTGCCAGTAGGGATGACTGCAACAAGGAGTACAGAAAATGAGCTGGAATTTACCATAAAATGGCAAAGGAACCAAGGTATTGGGTGCAAATTACTAGAGAGAGGGAAAGGTAATAGAATGGGATGAGCCAAGATGATGTTTGGACTGCAGGCTAGAGCTTGCTTTCCCTACCAGGAATTGATATCAGAATATAGGCAAAGAGAAAGGGATAGGGGTATCATAAGTGAAAAACCTGCTCTGCTAGAGTTTTTAGTTGAACCTAGAACCACAGGTGCTGATAAAAAAGTGACAATTAGCAGGACATATAAAATACTGCATGACAGCTAGTCAAACCAATCAGAAGAGGTTAGAAAACTTTGGGTAGAGAGATTGGAAAAGCAATTTACAAGGGAACAAATGGCAGGAAATATGTATGATTCCCAAGCATTCAACAAAGTCTAGATGGTTTTGAATGTTTGCTTAGAAATGTTTGCAGAGGTTTTTTATACCCCAAACAAACTTCAAAGAATTTTTCCTCAGGTAGATGGCAAATGTTGGAGGTGTGATAGGAAAGGAAGAGGTGATTGAGAACATATGTTTTTGGTTGTGTAATGAGTTTGGCAGATTTTAAAAATTCCCTGCATACTATGTCAGAAATACTGGGTGAGCTACATAAGGTGCAAACAGAAGTGTTTATGGAATAATTAAATATGTCAAGGCTAGAGGCAGATGAGGCTGAAGTACTAACAAGATGAGATAAAAACGGTGATGCATACCCAATTTACAGTAAAGTCCCCAGGAAGAGATGGCATTCCTCTGGAAGTATGGAAGGAAGGAGGGAAGAAACTGATAATGATCGGGAAGGTTTTGTTTAACAATATTTTAAAAGGAGGAGAAGCACCAGCATCCTGGAAGAAAACAGTGGTGGCTATAACATGTAAAGACCCATCAGATCCATCTTCATATAGCCCCATTTCAATTCTAAACCATGTTTATAAATTGTTTATGCCTGTACTGGCTAAAGGAATGGCAAATGTGATAGTGACAGAAATGAATCAATGTGGCTTTTTGGAGAGGAGGCAAACATGTGACAACATTAATAGAATAATAATGATCCACAGGAATGCTTAATGAAAGCAAATGCCAGTAGTGTTGGAGAGTCTTGATGCACAGAAAACATTCAGATTTTATAAGTAGGTCAATGCAAACATTTGCATTCTCTGATAAAATAAGGTTGATTGGGAAGATATATAAGGGATCAGATGGAAAAATTAAAGTGAGCGGGGTTCCTCTCTGGTAAGTTCAAACAGTGAGACCAGGCAGGGGTGTCCTCTTTCCCCTTTGTTTTTGTGTTATATTTAGAACCACTGGCAAAGAAAATAACTCAAATATTCAAGGATATAATTGGTATGGTAGTCAAGCAAAGCTTTTTTTTTTTTTTTTGCAGATAATATTATTTTATACACGATAAAACAGAAAAGGACATTTCAGTGCTATGGAACATTCTGAGACAATTTCAAGTCTTTTGAGATACAAAATTAATAAAGATAAAACAAAGGAAATATCTGTAAACTATGTACCCACACAACAATTTGCTCAGTAATACCCAGATTTATGAGGACATGTTAAAATGAAGTACTTAGAAGTAGGGATTAAAAAGGATTCTATTATGGCATCTAAGGATATGTGTGAAAAAGCTAGATAAAAGAAAATAAACTGAGAAACTGGAAGCTCTGTTTTCTGGATATGGATAGCAAAATACGAGCAGTGAAAATATTTTTAGTCCCTTCAGTTTTACGCACAGGTCAGGCATAATTTTTTATAAACCAAAGGAGAAGTTGTGGATAGCAATTATTAAAGAGTTGAAGGATTTTATCTGGGAGGAGAAGATGACAAGACAAGTGGGATAAACCGATCTTTCAAACAGAACAAGGTGGTTTGGGATTACCTGATTTAAAGGTGCATTTCAGAGCTACACACTTAAGGCTCCTATACATAACACAAGCAGAAAGCTATAATTCAAAGTGGAATGGGATGATGATTGAAATGGGGGAAGCTCAAGAAACAAAGAGAGACTAGGATTTTTGGATGCAGATCCTTAAGGAGAATAACAATAACCATACAGAATATTATATTCACAAAGAAGCAGAAAGCATTCTAAGAACTAAGCCAACAAAGGGATGAAAAAAGGAGATTCTGCCAATAGGAATGACTGCAATTAGGGATACAGATAATAAGCAAGAGAGGGCTGGAATTTACTGGAGAAAACTGGCAAAGGAACCAAGGTGTTGGCAGCAGATAATTAGAGAGAGAAAGGCAACAGAATAAGAAGAGGCCAAGAATTTATTTGGACTGCAGCCTAGAGATTGCCTTGCCTATCAAGGATTGATATCAGAGTATAGGCAAAGAGAAAGAAATAGGCGGATCATAAGTAAAAGACCAACACTGATAAGAGTTTTTAGCAGAATCTAGAATAGAAGCTGCAGTTAAAAAAATTATAATTAGTAATGCATATAAAATACTGCATGATAACTATAAGAATCAATCAGAGGAGAATTTACAAAAACAATGCGGAATATGCGTAGGACTACCAAATATGCAACAAAGCCTAGAAGATTTAGGATCTTTGCTTGAGAGTGTTTCCATAGCTATTTTTATACCCCAAGTAGATACTAAACAATTTTTCCTCAGGTAGACTGCAAATGTTGGAAGTGTGATGGGGAAAAAGATAATTGGGAACATATATTTTGGGAGTGTAATAAGTTGGAAGACTTTAAAATTCCCTGCAGACTACTCTATCAGAAGCACTGAGTGAGCAAATTGGTATAACCAAGGAAATTATTTTTTTTGAGCTATGACACAGAATTGCAATTGCCTAGACATAGTAAGGCCTTGCTCAGTCTAATTATGGTGGCTACTAAAAAAGCAATTACTAGAAAATGGAAATCAAAGTGTAAACCAACTGGACTAGAAGTAGCGAATACAGTAACAGAAACTGGAAATGTGATCTTTAAAAAATGCTAGGAAAAAATTGCACCTAGAAAAAATGGGAACTGTGGGAACCATACATGCAGAATAATGTTTTGGAGGAGGAATAAGGTTTAAAAGAAGGCAGGCTTTGAATGAGGTATGCAATGTTTGACTAACAAAGACTGCATACATTATAAGTGGTGTATGATGTTTGCAACTAAAAACATGCTAGTATGGTTTGTTTTCATTAATATAAATGTATAACTACCTATGTCACAAGTGATAATTTAAAAAAAAAAGAAATATCGCATGAGCAAATGGATGTAACTAAGGAAATAATTATTCTGAGCTGGGATACAAGATCTGAATTGCCTAGACACAATAAGACCTTGTTAACTTTAATTCTGTTGGCTAGCAAAAAAAAAAATAAAAAACAATTATTACTGAAAATTATAAATTTATTTTATTTATTTATTTAAATTTGTTGACCGGGAGTGTCCGACTGGACGTGGGTCCATTTTCAGCAGAGGCCCGGGGAGAAAAGCTCCACAGTAAAATAAACAGACAGTAGTTACATTGGATTACATAGTGATTAACAATTTAACATAGAAATTACTTACAACATATTTACAGATGAAGAACATAGTACATCAGTAGACAACTAGAATCTTTATCTGTGAAGTACATAACATGCATTAACAAATGTAACAATGAGAAGTTCCTGCTGTATAATAAGTACTAGGCTTATGAGCATCTGAGCTTGCTATCATCAAGGTAGTTAGTGGAGGTGAAAGAAAGGTAGTAGTTGGATGGGGTGGATGATATTAGAGTGGGAGTTGCAAGGGCATAGCCAGCATGTTTTTAGGTGCGCTTTTAATAAAGTTTTGAAGTTGGTGCATGATGGTACGGAGGTAATTGTGGGTGGGAGTGAGTTCCATAATTTGGCTATGGCAAGAGAATAGTGCTTCACCAGCAGAGTTATTGGCTTTAGTGATCTGCAAGTGATTTTTGTTGCTGGATCTTAGTGGTCTGGTGGTGCAATAGGGTTGGAGTAGATTCTGGAGGGATGGGACATTTAGTGGATGGTTTACTAGTTTGTGGGTGAGTGAGAGTTGATACCACTGAAGGAGGTGAGGGAGTTCAAGCCAGCCCAGTTCAGCAAGTGAGAGACAGTGGTGACTACGGCAGGATGCCCCTGTGGCGAATTTTGCGATTTTGTTGTAGCAGGTCTCTAGCTTGTTTAGATCACATTGCCTTAGGTTGGTATATATAGCAAATGACCAGCACTGTCTATACTGACATAAAGATAAAAATAACTGGAAGAAGGATTATTAGAAAAGGGAAGGAGCAAATTACATAGAAATAAATAGAAATTGTGGAAACAACACATGCAGAATAATGTTCAGGAGGAGGGAAAGCATGAATTGAGAAAATTATGTAATGATGGACTGATTATAGTTATAAAGAAAGCAAAGCTGTGTGATGTAGAATGTATGTAAAAGGGAAAATGTTAATATTTCTTTTCTGTTAATGTATGTTTGCCTGTGTCTTAAGTGACAGTTTAATAAAGGCATTTAAAAAAGAAAAGAGAAACAGCAATTCATGCTGTGTGTGATCAGAGACTACTTTCTTAATTACTGTAGCATGTACAGTCTGCATAGAAAGTACTGGATCCGGAAAGATCTAAGAAGTTAGTATGGTAAGATTACATGTTCTTGGTTACACTTGAAGAAGCTAGACATTCCCTTGTTTTGATAATGATTTATAATACTGTTAGCTATTATGTCAGTATAGACATTGCTGGTCATTTGCTGTTACAAAAAAGACCTCTTGTATTTCCTGCTTCAAGAGATTCACAATGTAACCCGTCTGTTATTGAAGTGATTGCTACCCAACATTTGGAAATAAAAAATACTAATGCTACACACAGAATCTTCTGGACTCAATATTTATTATTTTTACCACACTTACACTTAACATACTACTCCAGCCATATATTCACACAAACACATACTCTTTAGTAGTGGAGTTTTGCCCCCTCGACACATCCATGTTGAAAACACACCTCATTTCTGACTGGGCCTTCATAAAATATGCTGTGCTTGTTCACCTTGACTACTTACATTACTGTCCTAAAAAGTAATGGTATTATCATATGATCTCCCCTCATGTGCATGGACAGTACACTGTGCGCTGCTCATTGCAAGGCTAAGTCCAACTTGACTCTGGTATGTCTTAACAAGTATACAAATGAAGGCGGCCACTGAGGTTTGCTGTGCCACCATGGTACACATCAGTTGAAAACACACCTCATTTCTCTCTGCACAACTATTCTGGTTCAGAGTTTGCCAAAGCAAGAGAAGAAAATGTATGTCAACTCTTGGAATTCAATGTTGCAGAAACTCCACCACACTATATATCAACTCAACATTCTCAAGACATCACCACATAAATTCACCTCCAAAACACCCACACGTCTCACTAAATAAAACATTATTCAAAACATTCACTTCATTATTCAAACAGCACAGACATTTCATCACTTGCATAACACAGTTTGACTACCAAGAGTCAAAAAAGTACCCTATATACAGTTGTGTTTTGAACCATGGGAACCAAATAATCCAGAAAATATCTTATCTGAATGTATAAAAATCACACTAATGTACTGAAGGTTACAGAACCTATCCTTACTGCAGTACAGCACTCATGTCTACTGGATGGTATACATGGATATTTTGTTATTAACACATTCACAATACATCCTAAAGAGTTGACCCAGTTGTTTGGGATTTGGGAACTTATGGAGACTGAACTAACTTTTAACAAACATGTTTCCATTTTTGTAAAAAAGGGATTTTGACAAGAGCTAAGGATGTCATTTTCGCCTTTTACTTAGCCCTCATTAGGCCATTCAATTAGTATAATGCCCTCTATGGCATGCATATGTCAAGACACATAAGAACTGGAATGCCCACAGTGATACTGAAGGGACACAAGGCCTAAATGATATGTCCTGCATAGACCAACTCAAAGCCATATCATTATATATAGTATCATGCAGACTCCTAAGAGGTGACCTGTGTCAAGTATAAAATGCATCATCTGACCCAATACTGAAGGATTTACTGCATATCAGCAAATCAAATGGCAAAAGAAATGCACTGTCTAGGGATCTAAACCTCTTCTGCAACATTAACAAAATGGTTTGATGGGACAAGTATATCTCACAGAGGATACCACCGCTCTGGAACAGACTCCCCATCCATGTAAAACAAAGCTCATCTCTGTCAGTATTCAGATGCAACTTGAATGTGTGAATCAAAAACAGAAAATTTACCCAAGGACTGCTCCCTGTACTACTACTAATAGACAAAAACATCTCCTAAATGCTTTATCCCATGCATAGATCCCCTAAAATTATCTATGTTATTATCCCAATTATTCTCACTGGACGGATATATAATTATCAGCAATGGGATGGGTAAGGCCAACCTAACATCAAATGTGATAGTTTAATTCTAGCACGAAAGTGGAAACTGGGTAAGCTTAAAATGGCCTGCAAGGGTAGCTAGTCTTGTACTTACCTATGAGTGCACAAATGACATCTGCTAAGTCTTTGGAATCAGCCTAGTAAATAGGAATTAAAACAGCTTTGCTTGTGAAGACAAGTTATGAAACAGCGTCAGCTTCTCCTTTGAGCATACAGCTGGTAAAGGACTGCTTCTCAGGTGCAAGGACATACAATTCCAAAATAAAGGTGCAAAAATTATGCTCATGAAAGGTTTGATTAACTTTATAAGGAAAAAATAAAGACTTTATCAACACTTTTCAAACGTATCAAATGTAGTATTAATTTTAGAAGTAAATTTGGTTGTATGTGCTTTCACCAAAAAAAAAAGTCAGTGGCCATAAAGACCTTTTTAATAGCAAATTTTATTTGTAATATATATATATATATATATATATATATATATATATATATATATATATATATATTTACATGTATATGGGTCTACTGCTTTAGATTGAAAAAACACTTTACCGAAAATGGAACAGTGAGGCACACTACTACAAAGCCGCACTTATGCGAAACTGCAGTAGCACGAAACACGACTCTTCGACATACGGGTGAGACAACAGCACTCTCATCATAGCTTAATAATTGGGAGGCCTGTGAATAGCTTGTACATTGTACTACAATAAAATCATGGTGGATATGGTACATTCCCAGTCAGGAGTGGTTGGAAAAGTGTATGAAACTGTTAAATCTATCAGGGATAAAGAACTCCTCACTATAGAAGGATTTGTCTACTATCTAGAGAAAAGCAGCAAATCCTGAAATTACTGGTGCTGCAAGAGGAAACTTACTGGACATTCTAGAGGAAGAGCCATCACATGCTGTGTTACGAGAGGGGAAGAGTTGATAAAGACCATTCAGCACAATCATCCAGGAGACCCATGCAAAATTGAGAGGTATAGTGTGTACAATAATTTAAAAAACATGCTGCTGTTTCTAGGGATTCTGCATGTATTATAGTAGATGATGCGTAGCATCTACTTCACTTGATTTTGCTCCAGCTATGCCAAGCAGAAAAGCAATGCTTCTACAGGTTACAAGAGCCCGCTTAAAATGTAAGGGCACACAAGCAGTTAGGACTACTAGTTTACTAGATCTTGATGTGACTAATTTCCCTTTAAAAGGTGTTCTTTTCATGAAAAAAACATTAAGCAATTCAAGCACAGACCGTATTGTAGTGCTCCTTACTACAAAGCAAAATTTAATAGATCTATTTTCTGCAACCATATGGCTTATGGATGGGATGTATTTTGTCAAAAACAGTGATGTCAGACAACAACTATACACAATAGATGCTTTCGTGAAATGCAGAGCATATAGTAAAAGTGTACCACTGGTGTATTGTATAATGGCAAAAAAATCACTGAGATCATATAATTTTCTTTGGAGTGGTCTGCTTAATTTAATGTCTACGCAAGGGCTTGAATATCAGCTTAGATATATACTGTGTGATTTTGAAATTGCTATGCTTAAGAGTATCAAAGCAAACTTTCAGGATGTTATATCAAAGGGATGTTTTTTTCACTTTGGCTGTAATTTGTGGAGGAGAGTTTAGAGTTTGGGATTGGGTAGCTTGTACAATTCAAACATTAGGATTCAGCTTGCTGTAAAAAGACTGGCTGCCTTAGCTTTTCTCAGTGAAGATAATGTTATTACATTTCAGGAAGTAAAAAAGAATTTCCCAACTGAAGGTGAACAGCGTCTTCATTACTTTACGGAGTGGTACATTCTGGGTAAGCCACATAACTTTAGTGCTTGACACACAGCTCAATTCAGGTTTCCTCCATGGAAAATAGAGTAATGAAGTTTGTTTACGTATGGCTTCCGCGATGGGCACTAAGATGGCACCAGCATTTGCGAATGTTGTACTAAGTGAGTGGGAACTCGATACCCTTATATATCTCCCAGGATTTGAACTGACGGAACATTATTGTCGTTTTATTGACGATATTTTTTTTCTGTGGAAGGGATCTAACAGCCAGTTGGATATATTTATTGAATCTTTGTCAGAGAGTATTGGCTTTCTGCAGTTTGTATTAGCAGATAAAGGCGCTTCAGTACATTTTTTAGACACTACATTATCCATCAATGAAACAACTGGGACACTGTCCTCTAACATTTTCAGAAAGGAAACCTATAGAAATAGTTATTTAGACTATGAAAGTCAACACCCTGGATTTATGAAAAGAAATGTGGTTAAAGGGCAGTTTGTTAGACTGTCTAGATTAATAAGCAATGATAGAGAATTTGAACTAGAATGTGATTTTTTGTCATCATTATTTATTCAGAAGAAATACCCTGTCAGCTTAGTTAATAATATTAGGATGGAAGTCAAACTAAACAGACATATCAAATTCAAACCCATTTTATTAAATGGGTTTGTGAATCATAAAAATTCATCTAATGATGATGATGATAGTTGGTCCAATAGTTTTGCCCTGCCGATCTGCAGAGACATGCATAATATAAGAGGTATTTTGGAAAACAACTGGAGGATTTTATGTAGTGATAATTCCATCAGAAATTTGATGGGTCCTGCCCCTAGGTTTTCGTTCAAAAAGACTAGAACCTTTAAGTCCTTGTTTGAGGGGAAGGACAAACCATATGTACTGACTCAACATCTCCATGTAAATAGCAGTAAGGGAATGTTCACTTGTGGTAAGTGTGTAGCATGCCAATACATTTACATTGGAGACACGTTTTGTTTTCCTCATTGTAATGTTCATGTGAATTTTAAGAAAGCTTTTAATTGCAATAGTACTATGATAGTGTATGCAGCTATCTGTACTTCATGTTCTTGTTTCTATATAGGAAAGACCACTAGGAAATTTAGTGACAGGATTAAGGAGCACAATGCTGCCATTAGATCTCAAGATTCTTCAAATGCTTTAGGTAAACATAGTCTATCTTGCAGCAATTTTTCTATGTGTAAATTCCTGGTTTTAGAACAAGTTGAGAATTTCTTTGGGGATGCAGATGGTCTTTTACAAGTTCTTGAATTAAAATGGCAACTCCTTTTGGAAGCGGATTTTCATCCAGGTCTTAATGAGTCACTGAATCTCAAATGTGTTTTGAAATGGTTACAATAATGTTTTTTAGAGAATTAAATGGTTCTGGTGCATCAACACTTTATCTCTTTTGATTGTGACATGCATCCTTGTTAGGCAGTTGCTCATTAATGTTAAATAGTTGCTCATTAATGTTAAATAGGTCTGTTTGTCATTGTTGATTCCTATTTGTTAGGACAGTCATGCATATGTATTACACACCACAGTTGCTTATTGGTTGTTTCTGTGGTTTATAATCAAGTGGTAAGCTCATGTATGTTCATTCTGAAGAAGTTCCTATACATTAAAGGACGAAAGCTCAAGCTACTATGAGGGTTTAGTGTTTTATTGAATTTTTGTTTGAGTGTTTATTCTGTAGTATAAGTCTCCGAGAAGTATGTTTGTATATTTATTCTATTCTTCTAAGTGATAAACGGTTGTTCTGCATATATATATATATATATATATATATATATATATATATATATATATACATATACATATACATACATATATATATATATATATATATATACACATATACACATATACATATATAATATATATATATATATATATATATATATACATATACATACATATATATATATATATATATATATACATATACATACATATATATATATATATATATAATAATGCGTAATAATAATATTAATAATATAATAAGTAATATACGTACGTATTAATAATGTATTACATTACGTATGTTAATAATGTGTATTATTAATAATGCGGTAATACATACGTATATGCGTATGTAATATTAATATTATTAGTAATACGTGTTTGTATGTGTGTAATATGTATGTATTAATAATAATAATATTAATAAATAATAAATGCGTAATAATAATAATATTAATAATATTAATACTGTGCAATAATA
>NC_056728.1:230379255-230396755 GCF_019279795.1 Protopterus annectens | reverse complement strand
CATAACTGACCCCCTCAGAATGTGGAATGCTGGTATATAACGCTACCACGTCTAATGTTACCAAAATGGCATTATTAGTTCTGTTTTCCATCATGGTGTTGTGGAGTTTGTCTAAAAAGTTCCAAGAATCTTTAATGTAGAAAGGACTCGCTTGAGCAATGGGATTGAGAACATGATCAACATATTGAGCTATACGCTCTGTTTTGGTTTTATTATTTGAAATAATTAACCTAAAAGGAGGATTCATTTTGTTTTTATGGATTTTGGGGATGGAGAGCTTCCCTAAACTAGGATACTTAGTATACATAAAAGCAAACTCTTCATAGGAAATGTCATGGTTTCTAAGTAACGCCCTAAGAGACTCATCAATATGTGCAAAACTAGTTTGAACTTCTTGTAAAGTAACTTTTTCATAGAAGTCATCATTCTGTAAAGTATCTTCAATTTTAGTAACATATTCATCCTGTCGCATAAGAACCACGCCTGTACCCTTGTCGGCCTTCATAATTCGTAAAGTTTTATCATTTACTAGATCCATAAGGGCCGTTCTCTCAAGTGGAGACAAATTAAACCATTTACTATCACATGGTGCCCCAAATAAACGTCTCATATCATTCTCACAAACTCTTAAAAATGCTGCTATAGAATTATGTAAAGGAGGGTTAAACAAGCTTCTCTTTCGTAAAACAGAACTATTGAGTCCACCATTAAAGTGGTTCTCGTTACCCAAATTACTGACTTCAGAACACACCTCATTCTCATCATTACCTCCCTGTGAGGTAGACATAGAATTTAACCCTAGTTGTGAGTCTAGTTGTGAGTCACCTTCAGTATTCAACAAGTCATCCTCACTAAGAAGAGCATGTAAATTCAATTTACGAGCAAACAGTCGTAAATCCAAGAGAACAGTGGGTAAATGAGCTCTTTGTGCAGGTACAAAAGAGTGACCTTTACTTAAAACCCTAATATGAGTGTCAGACAAAACTTTATCAGACAGATTAAAAATTGTGGACACATCAGTGTTCTTGGAAACACTGTTAAATGCTACATCAATATCCCTTACTTGTAGCAACTTCTGGTCCTGATGTGTCTGGGTGGAATCCGATATCCTATTTTCCCCAACCCTCTCCTCTTGAAAAACTTGGCATCGTCTGGAAATTGATTCTGTGAGATTCGAGCCTTTTGGAGAGCTTGAATTTGGTGAGATTGATCTGGTGTCCGTTGATGTGTTTGATCTGCTGGAGTAAAGTCTGAAATTATCGGAATGGGCCTGTCTAAAAAAGGACTATGTGCACCAGCAGGGGGGGACATACCCTGAAACGAAGAAGAGGAAATATGTGCATGAGGAGAGGATGCAGGTGTATGAGGAGAGGAAACAGCATGAAAAGAAGTGGAAGGAATAGGAGAAGAAACAGAAAAAATAGTTTTAGTAGCCAAAGAAGGCGAAGAAGCAATGGGAGACGACAAAGATTGAACAGAACGACTGGGAAGAGGAGGGAAATCCACAGACTTGAAGCAAGACTTAAGACCATTAAAATCTGGCAAAGGAGTGGAAGACCCAGAAGTAGGATTAACAACTGAAAAAGAAGGAACTGGGATTCTGTTGGAAAAAGACAGGGGACCCTGCCCTAACGACGGAGAGGACGTGGTGGATCTATCCAGAGACTCAGGGGAACGTCGACTAAAATTGAACCTCGAACTACGAGAAGGACCATTAAAGGAAGAGCTAAAAAAAGACCTAGAAGGACCTCTAAAGGAAGAAGACAAAGGTGGGGCTGAATTGACAGACCTAGTAGCATTACTCACAGATCTGGTGGAGGGAAAATCAGAATGAAAATGATTGGAAGAGTTCCCGAACTGATTTGCTGACCCCCTTCCTACTTTACCACCATGATGAGACTCCTGCTGATTGGAACTAAATCCTCTGGGTATAAACCGATTATTATAACGTCTGAACGGTCTCTGGGTAAAAGAAGAGCTAAAGTCCCTAAACGACCCTCGACTGGCGGCCCGAGACTCATGTGGGTGGAAATAATCCACAAACTCCTTAATGGGGTAAGCAGAATTGGACTTATATTGAAGGATGTCCCTCTCTAACTTTTGTTTCTTTTTGGCTATAATGGTGGCAATGTGCCTAGACAGTTTAGCTGAAATAGAATCATAAATTGGTTTCACAAACATAAATTGAGGGTGCTGGAGAATGGATAAATTAAGAGTTTCAATCTTGGATTTGAGATCAGTAAGTTTATTGGAGTTGTCTTGAAGAATAATTTTAAGTGAAGACAGCCAGTGTCATTGTATAATTGACAAAGGTCCTGGTGCAACTGGGAATTGGCTACAGTTCTATTGGGGAACTTCCCAATCCGTAATCCTTTGGGTACAATCTGCAAAGATAAACAAGCATTTAAGAAGGAATTATCCAATTCAATGCTCTTGAACACCATTAATAATCTCTCAAGTTTAAAAATCAATGGTTTGCATTCTGATAACTCTTTGGAACCCTGTCTATCAGATGACAACTTACAATTAACTGAGCAGGGAGAGACATTAGTACTTAAGAAGGGATTAAATGCCTCATGTTCCTTAAGGCAACACAAAATTTCATTGTCAAGGGGTGTGTTATTAGATACAAAAGTAGAGACCCTAGAACCAGTGGAAACACTGTGAGTGGGGAACTCAAAATTCTCCACCTGATCACTACGACAACCTAGGAGACCCTTATCCGGATGAAAAACTTCAGAATTTACAGTAAGCGTGGATCCCTTATTCAGAGAGATGCCCCTAGGATGAGTACATCTCTCATTTGGATTCTCCACTGGGTCACTGCTACCTAGGAGCCTCCTACCAGGATGAAAGGCTTCAGAATTTACATTGAGCGTGGACCCCTTATTCAGAGAGCTGGCTCTAGGTTGAGTACATCTCTCATTTAGAGAAAAAGTTCTGTGGTGGGGTGATATAGATCTTCTACGTGTGCAAGAAGCCTGACAACACAAAGACCCTGTACCATTACCACCATTAAGAATGGCATTATTAGTCGAGGTGGTAACCGATTCCAATGGAGTACTCCCAGTATGTCTTTCATAACTTAACTGATCCCTAGGTATAGTATATGAATGGGATCTAGTCCCACTTGAGAAGGTTTCATCACTTCCTACACCCTGAAGTGAAGAAAGTATAGAAGAGCTAGCTCCAACTTGTTCACTTTCTGCAAAGGTGGAAAATGAAACTGATTTGTTGGGCTTATGGACCTTGTTTGTTGTGGATAAAATGCTGCTGTACACTTTGGAATTGACTGGCACTCTTGGACAACTATTGTCATACGGGTATGTAGAGACAACATGTGGATCTCTATTGTTGTCATGTGAACCATTGCAATTACAGGCAACACTATCCTTGACTCTATCTACCACTCTACACTGATCAGAACCAAGAGTAGTACTAGCAACCTTCCCTGTACTAGCAACATTACCCGTATTGCCAGCAACATTACTTGAAATAGGAGCATCAGCAATACCTGTACGCTGATCAGAACCTAGAGTAGTATCAGCGACCTTACCTGTACTAGTAACATTACTCATATTACCAGCAACATTACTTGCAATATGAGCTTCAGCAACATCAACTGTACTAGCACCATTATCAACAACATTAACTGTATTAGCACCATTATCTATCCTACTAGTAACATTGCTTGTAACTATTGCATCACGTGTTGTAATTTCATTAGCTATCCTGGCCCCCTCAACTATTAAAGATTGTGAATTTGAGCAAAAACTACTCAACTTCTCATTTATATAACACAAAGGGTTATGATGTCCTTGAGGGTTATGATGTCCTTGTATGGATTCTCTTTCATCAGTCGTAGGCAAACCTGTGGAATAATCTGAACATTTCTCAGTCACTATAATGTTAACCTTATCTATATCAGTGTTATTGATAACGTCATTAATAAAGCTATGAACTGTAATGGGTGACCCCCCATCTGACATCAAGTGAACATGTTGTTCAGAGACCAATTGGAGTGAGTCACTTTCTTTCTCTACTGTATCTACGACATCATTTAAGATAGATGTATCACTATTAGATGTAGATGAGTCAATGTCATAAGAAACTAACCCTTTATCAATTTTGTCCATGGATAAGTCTTTTCTGATACAAATAGTCACACTGGTATCATGAAGAGATGAATTATCAACTTCATCATTAAGCAAATGTATGGCATCGCTATTCTTGAATGAATTAACTAGTCCAACTTCAACCACTGGCTCAGGACTAGCAAGGTTGTTTCCATCTTGAAGGCCACAATTTTTTACTGTACCTGTGTGGATATCATCTTCTTGGAAACCAATGTTTTTAGAAATAGTGAGGGTAATTAAATTTTTGTTGGATAAATGGGATAAAATACTTGGCACAACCTTAGACATATCATCCTCTTTAAAGGCCTCATGAACCACAAAACAGTCATTAGACTTCACAAGTTGAGTAAGGAGTGCATTGGACGAGCTAAGCATAGTAATATCCCCATTATTTCGGCATAAAAGAAAACTTTCAGTTAAATTGGGGGGTACATAATTGTCACTTGACTTTCTTGTCGTGCTATTAAGAACAAGGTTGAATTGTTCATCATGTGCTAGCTTATTAACATTAGGATCATTTGCATCCTGACTCTCAACACACGATGACTCATGCACTGTTGACTCCTTATGTGCAGTGTGTGGAACCAATGCACCTGCATTCCCTGATACATGAGCGGGTACATTCTCCGCTCTCTTAGCCCCCTTAGACAAGTCAATCACTGAGGATTGATCAAGCATGCTAGACTTCGAACATATTTTAGAGACCAGTGATGCTACATTATCTGTTGAGATACAATCTAGTGGTATATTTTGTCCGACAAGAGATGAACTGATGGAATTGGAAATATCACCTTTCTTGTCATGCGGAGAAGTCCGCTCAACTGAAGAAATCAAGTCACGTAAAACATTCCCCTCATGTGTCACAATGTGACGTTGAACATTACCCTCCACTGTCATCCTATTGGGTCAATTCCGCTGTCTTGTGGACCTGCTAACTGCCCAATTAAGGGATGGAGAACTTACTTCACATAGTGAGCTCACATCCTGTGAGCACTCTTCCTGTGAACAACCAGAGGACTGAAGCGAAAAAGGTGACACCACAAAATGAATAGGTGGCGCATCCCGAGCATCCACATGCTCTCCTTCGCGCTCTCCGGCTAAATTACTGCTTACTTCAGTTAGAGAACGAACTCCGGCTAACTCAGTGCTGGTTTCAGTTGGATTAACCCCAGTCAAACATCTCTCAGAATTAGGCAGTATGTCGCACTCATTAACAGTCTGCTCCCCTTCACATACTCGCAAAGAGCGAGTGACTAAATTACTACTTGCCTCCCTAACACCAACCACTTTCATCTCTCTCCGAGAATTAGGCAATATACGATCTAAGTCAGATTCACGCAGTATCAAATTAACATTTTCAGGAGGAGGTAATTCTCGTGACTTAACACAAGATGGTAACTCTCCACAGAAATTTGTTGAAGGAGGCAAACCAGGTATTAATTCAAAGGACACTTGACCACACTCAATTGGCCCCACATCTAAGGGCTCCAATTCTGATGGCGCTGATTCTGCAAAATTTGAAAGTACTAATTCTGACGGAGTGGCAGAGGACCTTGACTTCAATAAGTTCGTAGATGAAGGCGCCAAATCTGATGGCGCTAGTTCTGCAAAATTGGAAACCACTAAGTCTGATGGAATAGCAGAAGACTTTGGCCCATATAAATTAGTGGATGAAAAGGGCGCCAAAGACTTCAACATGGTGTTGGTGGATGAATTTGGCACCAGAATCACGGGTGAGGAATTGGTGGATGAATTTGGCGCCAGAATTACAGGTGAGGAATTGGTGGATGAATTGGCGGAGAAAAAGGGCGCCAAGACATTTGCATTCCCCCCGTATACCTGCAAGGACTGCAACGGACCACACGAACCATCACCTAGATCCACTTGTTTCAAATAGTCAATAATATACTCTTCTTGAATAACACATTCACTTTCATGAGCAGGGCTAAATAAAACCTGTCCATCTTGAATAACACAGTCACTTTCATGAGCAGGGCTAAATAAATCTTGTCCATCCTGAGTGAATATAATAGCACTATCATTACTATTATCCAACAGAGGTAAATTTTTACTACCTCCGCAATGTCCCACTACCTCCTTGTCTCGGCTAACAGTAGAGTCATCATGGCTAAATAAAGACGAGGAAGACACCGGGGAAAACGTACCTTCTTGAATGGGTGAACTAGATACCATAACGAGTTCATCAACATACTCGTCAGTCTGAAAACCAATATTTTGAATACTGGTAGAAGTATGTTTATATATTTTTTTACTGTTCTGTTGTTCACTATTAAAACTAGGGACTGTAGAGCGCTGGGTAGCAGAATCGCTAACCTCCTGCTGTTTCTTACCACATACAGCCCCGGTCATTTCACTGTGGTGTAATACGAACGAACAGGCTGCAACATTCTCTGCCTGCACAACAGTCTCGAAAATAGAGCAAGTAGCAACATTCTCAACTTGCGCAACAGTCATAGAAGTAGCTAAATTGCCTGGTGTTCTTTTCTTGGTGCTGTTTTCTTCCAACGAACTGGATAACTGTAAGAATCCAGATGGTACTGAACACGTGGAAGCCTCACATGGATCCATATCCAAAAATTGGCGCTGGTCTCGGCCGAGGGTAATGTGAAGAAATCAGTCCTCAAGTACATGTACTCAATAACAGTACTCACATAAGGTACTAGTGGATATTAAGAATAAAACCGGATACTTTTATATGCAGAAAAAACGTTGTCAACTGAAGAATTCAACACATATATTAAGAAACTTCTGACTATCCACATATATTAATAAACTTCTGACTATTCACCATCCACAATGTAAAAAAAGTACAAAAAATCACACTGATACCCTCATAATACATTAAGCTTTCGTCCTTTAATGTGTAGGAACTTCATCAGAATGAACAATCCAGGCTTACCACACAAATATAAAACACAATACCATCCAATAGGAAAAGATGAAGAACATCAGGTGTGTATATACATATTACATACAAGTACCCTTGACCACTCCCATGAATATACATATGTATAAACGTGCTGACAAATCAAGACTGACGAAAACCATAGTCCTAATTACTATTAAAGCAGCTAGATACATATGCATGACCATACTGCACATCAACATATCTTAATGTAAATGCATATGTATAATGGTGCTGACCAATGGAATCTGAGTAAACATACAACTCTACTAAATATTAATGAAACTAGAACTAATAGAGACACACAGGATACTAAATATTAATAAAACTAGAACTAATAGAGACACACAGGATTATTGCAGCCATTTTAAAACACATTTGAGATTCAGATTTTCATTCAAGCCTGGAAAACAATCCGCCTCCAAAAGTAATTGCCACTTTACTTCCAAGACTTGTAATAAACCATCTGCGTCCCCAAAAAAATTTTCCACTTGTTCCAAAACAAGGAACCTACATAAAGAAAAATTGTTACAAGATAAACTGTGTTTCCCCAAAGCATTAGAAGAATCTTTTGCTCTGATGGCTGCATTGTGCTCTTTAATTCTATCACTTAGCTTTCTGGTGGTTTTACCAATATAAAAACAAGAACACGCTGAGCAAATAGCTGCATATACAACCATGGAGCTATTGCAATTGAAAGCTTTTTGAAACTTGACCGGCACATTACAATGAGGAAAAGTAAAAGAGTCACCAGTAAAAATGTACTGACATGCTACACATTTCCCACATTTAAACATCCCCTTGCCACTATTGACAAAAGGATGTTGTGACAACAAAAATGGTTTATCTTTCCCCTCAAATAGGGATTTGAAGGATCTAGTTTTTTTAAAAGAGAACTTAGGGGCTGACCCCATCAGACCCCTGATGGAATTATCACTACTCAAAATTCTCCAATTATTATTCAAAATTTGTCTAATATGATGCATGTCTCTGCTAATGGGAAGGGCAAAACTATTGCACCAGCTATCATTGTCGTCAGTTGACAAGGAAGTTTTATTTGCAAACCCATATAACAAAATGGGTTGGAACCTAGTATGTCTATTGACAGTAATTTCCTGTCTAATTCTATTAACTAGGTTAACTGGGTATTTTTTCTGAAGAAATAATGAAGATAAAAAATCACACTCTAATTCAAAATCTGTGTCCTTACTAATTAATCTGGACAACCGCACGAACTGTCCCTTAACTACATTTTTCTTCATAAACCCTGGGTGTTGACTTTCATAGTTTAAATAACTATTTCGGTATGTTTCCTTTCTAAAGATATTAGATGTAAGATCCCCTGTTATATCGTCGATGGATAATGTAATATCCAGAAAATGTACACTAGACCCTTTATCTGCCACAACGAACTCCAAAAACCCAATACTTTCAGACAAAGACTCAATAAATATTTGTAATTGTCTCTGAGTCCCTTTCCACATAAAGAAAATATCGTCAATAAAACGACAATAATGTTCAATAAGTTCAAACCCTGGTAAGTAAATGAGAGTATCCAATTCCCACTCACTCAAGACCACATTAGCAAATGCAGGGGCCATCTTGGTCCCCATAGCTACTCCTCTGATTTGTTTATATATATTGTCGTTGAAATGAAAGAAATTATTGTCTAACACTAACTCCATAAGTGTATTCAAGGTATCAATCCTGCCCTTAGGCATCTTAACAAACTTGTGTAAAAAATGTTTAACATAACTGACCCCCTCAGAATGTGGTATGCTGGTATATAACGCTACCACATCTAATGTTACCAATATTGCATTATTAGTTTTGTTTTCAATCATGGTGTTGTGGAGTTTGTCTAAAAAGTTCCAAGAATCTTTAATGTAGAAAGGACTCGCTTGGGCAATGGGATTGAGAACATGATCAACATATTGTGCTATACGCTCTGTTTTGGTTTTATTATTTGAAATAATTAACCTAAAAGGAGGATTCATTTTGTTTTT
Organism: Protopterus annectens; assembly: GCF_019279795.1. Classification (NCBI taxonomy): domain Eukaryota; kingdom Metazoa; phylum Chordata; order Ceratodontiformes; family Protopteridae; genus Protopterus; species Protopterus annectens. The sequence continues at coordinate 230,387,687 of NC_056728.1, read as the reverse complement.
ATGGATTTTGGGGATACCAAAGAGTTTCCCTAAACTAGGATACTTAGTATACATAAAAGCAAACTCTTCATAGGAAATGTCATGGTTTCTAAGTAACGTCCTAAGAGACTCATCAATATGAGCAAAACTAGTTTGAACTTCTTGTAAAGTAACTTTTTCATAGAAGTCATCATTCTGTAAAGTATCTTCAATTTTAGTAACATATTCATCCTGTCGCATAAGAACCACGCCTGTACCCTTGTCAGCCTTCATAATTCGTAAGGTTTTATCATTTACTAGATCCATAAGGGCCGTTCTCTCAAGTGGAGACAAATTAAACCATTTACTATCACATGGTGCCCCAAATAAACGTCTCATATCATTCTCACAAACTCTTAAAAATGCTGCTATAGAATTATGTAAAGGAGGGTTAAACAAGCTTCTCTTTCGTAAAACAGAACTATTGAGTCCACCATTAAAGTGGTTATAGTTACCCAAGTTACTAACTTCAGAACACAACTCATTCTCATCATTACCTCCCTGTGAGGTAGACGTAGAATTCAACTCTAGTTGTGAGTCACCTTCAGTATTCAACAAGTCATCCACACTAAGAAGAGCATGTAAATTCAATTTACGAGCAAACAGTCGTAAATCCAAAAGAACAGTGGGTAAGTGAGCTCTTTGTGCAGGTACAAAAGAGTGACCTTTACTTAAAACCCTAATATGAGTGTCAGACAAAACCTTATCAGACAGATTAAAAATTGTGGACACATCAGTGTTCTTGGAAACACTGTTAAATGCTACATCAATACCCCCTACTTGTAGCAACTTCTGGTCCTGATGTGTCTGGGTGGGATCCGATATCCTATTTTCCCCAAGCCTCTCCTCTTGAAGAACTTGGCATCGTCTGGAAATTGATTCTGTGAGATTCGAGCCTTTTGAAGAGCTTGAATTTGGTGAGATTGATCTGGTGTCCGTTGATGTGTTTGATCTGCTGGAGTAAAGTCTGGTATTATCGGAATGGGCCTGTCTAAAAAAGGACTATGTGCACCAGCAGGGGGGGACATACCCTGAAGAGGAAATATGTGCATGAGGAGAGGATGCATGTGTATGAGGAGAGGAAACAGCATGAAAAGAAGTGGAAGGAATAGGAGAAGAAACAGAAAAAATAGTGTTAGTAGCCAAAGAAGACAAAGAAGAAATGGGAGACGACAGAGATTGAACAGAACGACTGGGAAGAGGAGGGAAATCCACATTGTTGAAACAGGATTTACGACCATTAAAATCTGGCAAAGGAGTGGACGACCCGGAAGTAGGATTAACAACTGAAAAAGAAGGAACTGGGATTCTGTTGGAAAAAGACAGGGGACACTGACCTAACGACGGAGAGGACATTGTAGATCTATCCACAGAACCTCGAACTACGAGAAGGACCATTCCAGGAAGAACTAACAAAAGACCTAGAAGGACCGCTAAAGGAAGAAGACAAAGGTGAGGCTGAATTGACAGAACTAATAACATTACTAACAGATCTGGTGGAGGGAAAATCAGAATGAAAATGATTGGAAGTGTTCCCGAACTGATTTACTGACCCCCTTCCTACTTTACCACCATGATGAGACTCCTGCTGATTGGAACTAAATCCTTTGGGTATAAACCGATTATTATAACGTCTGAACGGTTTCTGGGTAAAAGAAGAGCTAAAGTCTCTAAACGACCCTCGTCTGGCGGCCCAAGACTCATGTGGGTGGAAATGATCCACAAACTCCTTAATGGGGTAAGCAGTATTGGACTTATATTGAAGGATGTCCCTCTCTAACTTTTGTTTCTTTTTGGCTATAATGGTGGCAATGTGCCTAGACAGTTTAGCTGAAATAGAATCATAAATTGGTTTCACAAACATAAATTGAGGGTGCTGAAGAATGGATGAATTAAGAGTTTCAATCTTGGATTTGAGATCAGTAAGTTTATTGGAGTTGTCTTGAAGAATAATTTTAAGTGAAGACAGCCCAGTGTCATTATATAATTGACAAAGGTCCTGGTGCAACTGGGAATTGGCTACAGTTCTATTGGGGAACTTCCCAATCCGTAATCCTTTGGGTACAATCTGCAAAGATAAACAAGCATTTAAGAAGGAATTATCCAATTCAATGCTTTTGAACACCATTAATAATCTCTCAAGTTTAAAAATCAATGGTTTGCATTCTGATAACTCTTTGGAACCCTGTCTATTAGCTGACAACTTACAATTAACTGAGCAGGGAGAGACATTAGTACTTAAGAAGGGATTAAATGCCTCATGTTCCTTAAGACAAAACAAAATTTCATTGTCAAGGGGTGTGTTATTAGATACATAAGCAGAGACCCTAGAACCAGTGGAAACACTGTGAGTGGGGAACTCAAAATTCTCCACTTGGTCACTGCGACCTAGGAGACTCTTATCAGGATGAAAGGCTTCAGAATTTACAGTGAGCGTGGATCCCTTATTCAGAGAGATGGCCCTAGGTTGAGTACCTCTCTCATTTAGATTCTCCACTTGGTCACTGCGACCTAGGAGACCCCTATCAGGATGAAAGGCTTCAGAATTTACAGTGAGCGTGGATCCCTTATTCAGAGAGATGGCCCTAGGTTGAGTACATCTCTCATTTAGAGAAAAAGTTCTGTGGTGGGGTGATATAGATCTTCTACGTGTGCAAGAAGCCTGACAACACAAAGACCCAGTACCATTAACACCAGTAAGAATGGCATTATTAGTCGAGGTGGTAACTGATTCTAATGGGGTACTCCCAGTACGTCTTTCATAACTTACCTGATCCCGAGGTATAGTATATGAATGGGATCTATTCCCACTTGAGAAGGTTTCCTCACTTCCTTCACCCTGAAGTGAAGAAAGTATAGGGGAGCTAGCTTCAGCTTGTTCATTTTCCGCAGAGGTGGAAAACGAAACTGATTTGTTGGGCTTATGGACCTTGTTTGTTGTGGATAAAATGCTGCTGTAAACTTTGGAATTGACTGGCACTCTTGGACAACTATTGTCATATGGGTATGTAGAGACAACAGGTGGATCACTATTGTTGTCATGTGAACCATTGCAATTACAGGCAACACTATCCATGACTCTAGCTACCACTCTACGCTGAACAGAACCAAGAGTAGTACTAGCAACCTTACCTGTACTAGCAACATTACCCGTATTGCCAGCAACATTACTTGAAATAGGAGCATCAGCAACACCTCTACGCTGATCAGAACCTAGAGTAGTATCAGCGACCTTACCTGTACTAGTAACATTACTCATATTACTAGCAACATTACTTGCAATATGAGCTTCAGCAACATCAACTGTACTAGCACCATTATCAACAACATTGACTGTATTAGCACCATTACCTATCCTATTAGTAACATTGTTAGTAACTATTGCATCACGTGTTGTAATTTCATTAGCTATCCTGGCCCCCTCAATTATTAAAGATTGTGCATTTGAGTAAGAATCACTCAACTTCTCATTTGTATAACACAAAGGGTTATGATGTCCTTGTATGGATTCTCTTTCATCAGTCGTAGGCACACCTGTGGAATAATCTGAACATTTCTCAGTCACTATAATGTTAACCTTATCTATATCATTGTTATTGATAACGTCATTAATAAAGCTATGAACTGTAATGGGTGACCCCCCATCTGACATCAAGTGAACATGTCATTCAGAGACTAATTGGAGTGAGTCACTTTCTTTCTCTACTGTATCTGCGACATCATTTAATACAGATATGTCGCTATTAGATGTAGATGAATCAATGTCATAAGAAACTAACCCTTTATTAATTTTGCCCATGGATAAGTCTTTTCTGATACAAATAGTCTCACTTGTATTATGAAGGAATGAACTATCAACTTCATCATTATGCATATGTATAGCATTGCTATTCTTGAATGAATTAACTAGTCCAACTTCAACCACTGGCTTAGGACTTGTAAGGTTGTCTTCATCTTGAAGGCAAAAATTTTTTGATGTGCCTGTGTGGTTATCATCTTCTTGGAAACAAATGTTTTTCGATATAGTGAGGGTAATTAAATTTTTGTTAGATAAATGGGATAAAATACTTGGCACAACCTTAGAAATATCATCCTCTTTAAAGGCCTCATGAACCACAAAACAGTTGTCAGACTTCACAAGTTGATTAAGGTGTGCATTGGATGAGTTAAGCATAGTAATACCCTCATTATTTGGGCATAAAAGAAAACTTTCAGTTAAATTGGGAGGTACATAATCGTCACTTAACTTTCTTGTCGTACTATTAAGAACAAGATTGAACTGTTCTTCATGTGCTAGCTTGTTTAGGCTAGCATTAAGATCATTTGCATCTTGAATCGCAACACACGATGACCCCTGCACTGTCGACTCCGTATGTGCAGTGTGTGGAAACAATGCACCTGCATTCACTGATACATGAGCGGGTACATTCTCCGCTCTTTCAGCCCCACCAGACAAGTCAATCACTGAGGAATGTTCAAGTATACTAGGTTTCGAACACATATTTGAAACAAGTGATATTGCATTATCTGTTGAGACATAATATGGTTGCATATTCTGTCTAACAAAAGATGAACTGATGGAGTTGGAAATATCAAACTCCTTGTCAAACTCCTTGTCAAGCGGAGTATTCCGCTCTACTGAAGAAATCATCAAGTCACGTTGAACATTCCCCTCACATGTCATCATGTCACGTTGAACATTACCCTCAACTGTCATCTTATTGGGTAGGTTCCGCTGTCTAGTGGACCTGCTAACTGCCCAATTAAGGGAGGGAGAACTCACTTCTTGTGAACATAGTGAGCTCACCTCCTGTGAACACACTTCCTGCGAATGAAAAGAGGAGTGGATCGAAAAAGGTGACATGACAAAATGAATAGGTGCCGCATCACGAGCATCATCAAGCTCTCCTTCGCGCTCTCCGGCTAAATTCCTGCTTACTTCAGTTAGAGAAGCATCCTGTACTCCCCTACGTTCTCCGGCTAACTCAGTGCTGGTTTCAGTTTGATTAACCCCAGTCAAACTTCTCTCAGAATTAGACAGTATTTTGCAACTATTAACATCATGCACCCCCTCACATACTCGTAAAGAGCGAGTGACTAAATTACTATTTGCCTCACTTACACCAACAACTGTCAACTCTCTCCGAGAATTAGGCAGTATACGATCTATATCAGATTTACACAGTACCAAATTAACATTTTCAGGAGGAGGTAATTCTCATGACTTAACACGAGGTGGTAACTCTGTACAGAAAATTGTTGAAGAAGGCAATCCAGGTATTAATTCAAAGGACACATGACCACAATCAATTGGCGCCACATCTGAGGGCTCCAATTCTGATGGCGCTGGTTCTGCAAAATTGGAAATCACTAATTCTGATGGAATAGCAGAGGACTTTGGCCGGAATGAGTTAGTGGATGAAACTGGCGCCAAAGAATTCAACGTGGTGTTGGTGGATGAATTTGGCGCCAGAATCACGGGTGAGGAATTGGTGGATGAATTTGGCACCAGAATCACGGGTGAGGAAATGGTGGATGAATTGGCAGAGAAAAAGGGCGCCAAGACGTTCACATTCCCCTCGTATACCTGCAAGGACTGCAACGGACCACTGGATTGCAACGAACCATCGCCTAGATCCACTTGTTCCGAATAGTCATTAATATACTCTTTTTGAATAACACAGTCACTTTCATGAGCAGGGCTAAATAAATCCTGTCCATCTTGAATAACACAGTCACTTTCATGAGCAGGGCTAAATAAATCCTGGCCATCCTGAGTGAAGATAACGGCACTATGATTACTATTGTCCAACAGAGGTATATTTTTACTACCTCCGCATTGTCCCACTAAATCCTTGTCTTGGCTAGCAGTTGAGTCATCATGGCTAAATAAAGACGAAGAAGACACCGGGGAAAACGTACCTTCTTGAATGGGTGAACTGGATACCATAACGAGTTCATCAACATACTCGTCACTCTGAAAACCAATATTTTGAATACTGGTAGAAGTATGTTTATGTATTTTTTTACTGTTCTGTTGTTCACTGTTAGAACTAGGGACTGTAGAGCGCTGGGTAGCAGAATCGCACACCTCCTGCTGCTTCGTACCGCATACATCCCCGGTCATGTCACTGTGGTGTACAACTAACGAACGGGCTGCTACATTATCTGCCTGTACACCAGACTCGAAAATAGAGCAAGTAGTAACATTCTCAACTTGCGCAACAGTAATAGAAGAAACTAAATTGCCTGATGTTCTTTTCATGGTGCTGTTTCCTTCTAATGAACTGGATAACTGTAAAAACCCAGATGGTACTGAACATGTGGAAGCCTCACATGGATCCATATCCAAAAATTGGCGCTGGTCTCGGCCGAGGGTAATGTGAAAAAATCAATCCTCAAGTACATGTACTCAAAAACAGTACTCACATAAGGTACTAGTGGATATTAAGAATAAACCCGGATACTTTTATATGCAGAAAAACCGTTGTCTACTGAAGAATTCAACACATATATTAAGAAACTTCTGACTATCCACATATATTAAGAAACTTCTGACTATCCACCATCCACAATGTAAAAAAATAAAAAAGTACAAAAAATCACACTGATACCCTCATAATGCATTAAGCTTTCGTCCTTTAATGTGTAGGAACTTCATCAGAATGAACAATCCAGGCTTACCACACAAATATAAAACACAATACCATCCAATAGGAAAAGATGAAGAACATCAGGTGTGTATATACATATTATAAGTACCCTTGACCACTCCCATGAATATACATATGTATAAACATGCTGACAAATCAAGACTGACGAAAACCATAGTCCTAATTACTATTAAAGCAGCTAGATACATATGCATGACCATACTGCACATCAACATATCTTAATGTAAATGCATATGTATAATGGTGCTGACCAATGGAATCCGAGTAAACATACAACTCTACTAAATATTAATGAAACTAGAACTAATAGAGACACACAGGATACTAAATATTAATAAAACTAGAACTAATAGAGACACACAGGATTATTGCAGCCATTTTAAAACACATTTGAGATTCAGATTTTCATTCAAGCCTGGAAAACAATCCGCCTCCAAAAGCAATTGCCACTTTACTTCCAAGACTTGTAATAAACCATCTGCGTCCCCAAAAAAATTTTCCACTTGATCCAAAACAAGGAACCTACATAAAGAAAAATTGTTACAAGATAAACTGTGTTTCCCCAAAGCATTAGAAGAATCTTTTGCTCTGATGGCTGCATTGTGCTCTTTAATTCTATCACTTAGCTTTCTGGTGGTTTTACCAATATAAAAACAAGAACACGCTGAGCAGATGGCTGCATAAACAACCATAGAGCTATTACAATTAAAAGCTTTTTGAAACTTGACCGGCACATTACAATGAGGAAAAGTAAAAGAGTCACCAGTAAAAATGTACTGACATGCTACACATTTCCCACATTTAAACATCCCCTTGCCACTATTGACAAAAGGATGTTGTGACAACAAAAATGGTTTATCTTTCCCCTCAAATAGGGATTTGAAGGATCTAGTTTTTTTAAAAGAGAACTTAGGGGCTGACCCCATCAGACCCCTGATGGAATTATCACTACTCAAAATTCTCCAATTATTATTCAAAATTTGTCTAATATGATGCATGTCTCTGCTAATGGGAAGGGCAAAACTATTGCACCAGCTATCATTGTCATCCGTTGACAAGGAAGTTTTATTTGCAAACCCATATAACAAAATGGGTTGGAACCTAGTATGTCTATTGACAGTAATTTCCTGTCTAATTCTATTAACTAGGTTAACTGGGTATTTTTTCTGAAGAAATAATGAAGATAAAAAATCACACTCTAATTCAAAATCTGTGTCCTTACTAATTAATCTGGACAACCGCACGAACTGTCCCTTAACTACATTTTTCTTCATAAACCCTGGGTGTTGACTTTCATAGTTTAAATAACTATTTCGGTATGTTTCCTTTCTAAAGATATTAGATGTAAGATCCCCTGTTATATCGTCGATGGATAATGTAATATCCAGAAAATGTACACTAGACCCTTTATCTGCCACAACGAACTCCAAAAACCCAATACTTTCAGACAAAGACTCAATAAATATTTGTAATTGTCTCTGAGTCCTTTCCACATAAAGAAAATATATAATAAAACGACAATAATGTTCAATAAGTTCAAACCCTGGTAAGTAAATGAGAGTATCCAATTCCCACTCACTCAAGACCACATTAGCAAATGCAGGGGCCATCTTGGTCCCCATAGCTACTCCTCTGATTTGTTTATATATATTGTTGTTGAAATGAAAGAAATTATTGTCTAACACTAACTCCATAAGTGTATTCAAGGTATCAATCCTGCCCTTAGGCATCTTAACAAAC